>NW_005187433.1:2040055-2111519 GCF_000239375.1 Pundamilia nyererei | reverse complement strand
GTAGGCTTTCGAGCCTATACAGCTTGGAGTAAGACAACATGCATGAAGAGGATGATGTGGACAAAATACTCATTTGCCTAATAATTCTGCACTCCCTGTAGTTTAGGTAAATTTCCTGTATCAATTTGCTCACTTTAGTTTAGATTTTGTGTTTGAAAATTTTTCATTGTAGCATCACAGTAAGTATGACAAAACAAGATTTTTTTGAAGGCAGTTGACAGTCGTGAAGACATCCTACGTATCAATAAACATTTCCATCAGAGCCTTAGGTTTATTTATTTCCAAAAGTAGTTTTAGTTAACTTGACACATGCTGGACCGGGGGACATTAAAAAGGCAGTTTTGAGTACTTAGGCAGGTGATTCTAGGTCTGTTTTTTCTGTCTGTCTGCAGACAGATGTTGTATCATCACAAATACAAAAGATATAGATATGAAATTAAAGGCTGACTTTGAAAGTGAGTGTTGTCTGACCCATGCATACCAAATAACGAGTGCCTAAAATACCCCCAAAGGTTCCAAATGTACTTTTTGATGTACTTTGTCTGCTATATAAATGTAAAACTGTATTTTTGAAGATTTTTTCCTAGTAACTGCTTTGATCCTTTGCTCATACCGAGGCTGCTAGCTTGTGGTTCACTCTGAGCACATGATGGCTTAAGCTTTAGCTGTTTTTGCGTTGGTAGTTTATTTGCAAACATTTTAGTGGTTCCCCCTACTCATTACCTTCCATGCTAATGAATGCATGTGGCTGTGAGTGTGGGCATTGCTGTTTGCCTGTGCTGCTGTGAGTATTTTGTACATGCATGAAACGGACTGGCTCATCATCGCCATAATGCTCATATGGCATTACGGCTCATAATACACAAGCCTGACTAGTCTCAGCCAAGAATGCTGGAAATTGGCTGACTCAGTTCTCTAGACGGTCAATCCGCACATCTCTGTGCATCTTATTTTGGTTTTTTATTGAATTCAAAATTATTGGTAGAAAGATTTTCACTAACACAGCCATATATTAGGCCACTGGTGTACTTGAGCCCCAACCAAAATGGATAAATATTACCTGATGAATTTAAAGATCACTTTTAAAGTTTCAAATAGGAAAGAGTTTTTCCTCTTGATCTAAACAGTGCCTCATGATGCTGCAGTTTGTGGACTTTTGAACTGTTTTATCTTTTAGTGTTGATTGGGGGTTTGAAAAGTCCTCAGCAAAGGTCTGAATTATAAAGGATTAAACTGGATATTACTGAATATTTACCACCTACTCTAAAACCAGCTCTGCCTATTCACATGCTGTATCCTTATTTGATGCATGATCAAAGTTGATTGCAGATATCCAATGCTGTTTTAGCACTCATAATCTTTTTAGGGTATGTAGTTTTCAAACGAAATGATACAAGGATAATGAGAAGCCACTGTAGCATGATCGTGTTGAAATATTAAGAAATCTCTGAGGGGAAAGACTCCCTTATCTCCAGCTGGGTCTAGGGGACATTGCTGTGATGATTCTGGTGGCTGTTATGGAAAAATAGCTCAATACTCAGGGATGAAGAGCTTGTTTGATCTAAATATAGATGTAAATCTGGAGATGTTACAAGGAAGTGCGAGAAACACTTGCACAATGCCACTGAGCACATGGCTTTAGAAAACATGGAAACCTCGGGGGGAAATGCATTCCCCAAGTTGTATGCAAATTACATTGAAGCATTTGCATTTGTTTGCTAACGAAATTAGACGATATTTACTCCATACAGTTCTGGTAATTTTAAATATATAAGGAACTCTGGTTTAGCCTCAAGTTAGTCAAATGTGATTATATTAAGAGGGAATCTCAAACTTAAAACTCAATATATTATCTTGGCATTTATTTAGATTGTTCTCATAATAAATAAGTAGGAGATAATTAAACCTTTAATTATAATTTTCATTTTTCTCCAGTGCAGAAATGAGAATTCAGACATGTGACATTGTCACATAATGGCTGCAGCAATGAACTAAAATGAGCTACAGGAACAAGTGCCACTTTGCTTAATGAGAAAAAAGACGTGGGGGTGACGCTCAGGTCAGCGGTTGAATAAATGTACAGAATTTTTTTTAAAGACTTTAAAAAAACTGTTTCTTGAGTGTGTTGCCAGTTGGTAACATCTGAGGGAAATGAACTTAGTGTTTTCCCTGCTGCTTGTTCATGCTTAGCTTTGCTTCATCGCTTTTTTTAAAGTCTCTCTCTAGGGGAATCTTTTGAGTATTACATTACCAAAAAATGTTCCTGATCTTCTGGCATGCAGTTCTTTTTACATTTATGAATTAAAATGTGAGCTGGTTATCTAATAGGAAGAGCCGCACATTTGACAAATTATTTTGTAATAGTTTTCATATTTTTTCATCTAATTGCACAAGTAAAAAGTTTAGTTTCATTAATAAATTAATGAGGTTAAATAATTACAGTCAATTTTAATCAAGAGAATTTTATTACAATAATAGCACAAACAATATGTATCTTTAACACCTGTGCATATGTTGTGCTATGCTATATTGAACACTAAAAATAAATTTCCATATGTGCAAGTGGTAAGCGTGATATTGGAGGCCTGGGGAACTGTGGCTGATAGCAAGAGGAGGAAGACAAGCTAACACCCAGAAGAGGTAGCAAAAGTTCCCTCTTCCCAAATGACCCACCTACAACACGTTTATCTTCTTTTTGGTCCTCTGTGTGCCCTCTCTCATGTCTCTTTCTATTTATCAGTCTCCTGTCCTGTTCACGCTATCTGCTCTGAGTCAGTGCCCTGTTTGACGTTTTGGTTTGGGGGGAGACGGGAGAGGGAAGATGATGACATTATTTTAGGTTAACACTCTTACATGTGTATGCGGGAAAAAATGTGTAATGACAAGACTCCATTAGTGTGAAGAGGTTGGTTCAATAGAAGATTGTGGATCTTCCATCCAGGAATGATCTTTGGACTTTGAAAAATATTTATTGATTTGTCATTTAATCCTTGAGCAGCAGAGTATTAAATAATGTACCCTACTATCTGAAAAAAGGGATAGATTTCCCAGGAAGCACTTTTAAAGAAGCTACAAGGGAAGATTGAAAACTGACTATTTATAGCCACAAAGATGCTCTGTTGGCAGGAGTGTTAGCCATGGGACATCTCTGTTTCTTTGGCTGCACACTGTTTTGGAGTCAGAAGAAGAGGCGAAAGAAGAAAAAGCAAAATGAGCTCTGCATCAACCATTTTCTGTGGTGATCATTTCGGGAAAACATTTTGTTGAAAAAAGCTATTCGTAGTTTGTGCTGTGAATCATAACCGTGAGCCTCATTGGGCCATTATTGTGAAGTCCTGTTATTAAGTCACAACGGTGTAGGGTGGAGGCGGACTAAATGCTCAGTTGGCATGTCACCATCCAAAACATGTTTTCCATTTTTATGCAAAACTGCTAAATATGAAAACATTTAGACGATTTGAACGGGGGTGCTCGTAGTCATGAGCCTAAAGAGAACTGTCACCCATATCTGGAGCTTCCTGTTTCCCAAGCTCTGTGCCAAGTTTAGCTGGCTGGCCTGCAGCATTACTAAAACGCATTACGTGTGTGTTGCATAAGAATGTGAAGTCACTGTAAAGGATAGACTTCCCCCCCATTGGTTCATGGATTCTTTATTTTAAGGCTGAAGTTGAGCATTTTGGCTGTTAATTATTTTGCTTTTTTAAAACCAGATGTAATATGTAAGGAGGGACTTCAATGCATGGAGCTGATTGGTGTCACTCAAAGAAATGCTTGCGATTCCACTAGAGGTGCCACAGTGCATCCCAGAGGGCAATAAGACAGATACAAGATTGGCATAGAAAATCCAATAGGTGTTAAAAATAAAATTCCCCATGCACGCAAAAAGCTCCAATACTGGAATGCTACTACAATGTGTGAACGACACTCACCCAGTGTATTCCCAGGGTAAAGCCATGTTAACTAATGATTTAGATCATTAGCTTATCAGCAAAGTTTTTATTGAGGTCATAAATAATTTGAGACGTAGATGAATATTTTTAAACTTCTGCATGCAAATACACAGTTGGACTTTCAACCAAAGGAAGTCTCTGGACCCAGTGAGCATCAGTTCTCTGGATCAAAATTGCTTGTTGATGCAAGAGGTCAAAGGAAAATGGCCAGACTGGTCGAGCTGGTAAAGGAAAACAACAGCAACTGAGAAGAACGACTTTGAAAACAGAAGCAGCATACCGGGTGCCACTCCTGTCAGCCAAGAACTGGAAACTGAAGCTGTAATTCACCAAAACTGGACAATTTGGGTGATTTTGGCTGCAAGGTCAGAATTTGGCATAAACATCATGAAAGCATGGATCCATCCTGCCTCGTATCAAAGGTTCAGGCTGGTGCTGATGGTGTAATGCTGCAGGCATTTTTTTTCTTGGCACATTTGGGTAGCAAGTGACCATCTTTCAAACATCACAGTCTATATTATGTTATGATCCGTCTAGGCGTGGCCAGACTATAACACAAGGGTGATCCATCCCGTCCAACCCCAAGCAGCACATCACGCAATTAATACTTTTTGACAGTGATTTATTTACAATGAGTGAATTTAGAAACAAAGGAAGGGAGCGAATTATAACTTCGGCCAAAACAACAAACAAAAGGGAGCCTATCTCAGGGATAAATCAAACTTACCTATTGAAAAGAATTAAACCAAACGACAATGACTTACCTCCCTAACTAACAAAAACAGGAGAAAACTGTAATCAAACAAAAAGGCGGTCCACCCGTACATACTCCTGCATTAAACAAACATTACTAAACAGTGAACATACAGTCTGCCGGTTGGGATGGGCCGAGGATGAATGACTGGCCGTCCATGGCGGTGTCTTCTTATATGCTGCGGTCATTATATGCGGTCATTAGCCAATCGGTGCGATCCGTCCCCCTGGATGCACCAGTCACGGAGAGGCACCTGCACACTCAGATTTACATATTAGATAAAATTACGACAACAGTTGTGGCAATGAGCATTGTTCCTGACCTCGCCATAACACAAATGAAACATAAACTCTGGGGCAGACTCCAAGCCTTCTCATATTGGTTGCTGCTGCACTAGATGAGCTATAGTGGCAGTTAAAGCAGTTCTGAAGGCAAAAGGGGATCTGACCCACTAATGAAGTAGCTGGTGTTAATTTTTTTTGTTTGTTAGCAATTTAGACTGGATGAATGGACCACTAGTATTCTGTTGCCCTGGTATTATATTTCTTTGGCAGTATATTTCCTTGTGCTGGTATTTCTGAACATCATGTACTGAAGCAGCCAGGGTGCCATAAAAATTATGGGTTTTTTTTGGGTTTTTTTAGACTTCACTAACAGATGTGTTCAAGTAGAGTAGAAAGAGGACACATCAAGGCTACAGCAACAACAGGCCAGCAGTGATAACGGGAGGTAATATTTCATTTTTCCATGCCCAGCCACTCGCTCTATCACAAACTCTGTCATTGTGACATTCAGACAGTCATCACACTCCAGCAGAACAACTCAGCTGGAGACCAGGAGATGGTCAATCAGGTACAATATTTCTGTGCTCAATATTTCACAGTCAGCTCTTGCTGTCTGTGAGAGAAAAGCAGTCACATCCAGACAAAGTCATCACAGCTGAGTGGCTGAGAGGAGGAGATGCAGATGAATCGTGACGAGGCCTGTAGGCAACTCGTTTGATGATCTACCCTCTGGTGAGACGATCAGATCACCTTTCATCTGACTCACTGTAATTAAGTGTCTTTTGGTATTGGAAGAAAAGTGTTCCTTTGTTGAAATTCTCTTCAGACTCTGGGTTTTTAGGCACCAGAAAAAGAGAAATCATGTTGACTTTACCATGACTAGGTGCAGTTCAGGCTGTCGTAGTGTCTGAGCAACAAATGAATGTGGTGTCAATTGTTTGGATGCTGAGTGCAGCCCCCTTCAATTTTCTGATTTCAATCATCTGTCAAAGAGCCCCCTAGTAAAGATTGTGGTTCAACTGCTGCATTTTTTCCCCATCCATGTCTGGAGTATTATCCACGGAGTAAGTAAAGGTGTAGGCAGAACAGTCTCAAGCCTTTCACTAATAGATACTTCACAGATTCAGTTTTGGAAACACTCAATTTTCCTACTTTACAGAGGGTCACTAGTTTAAAGCTTTTTGGAGTAAATTACTGTTATGATCCCTAAATTTAAGGTTCAAAGCAACCCAACATTTGAGATACCACAACACTGCTGCCATTCAACAGAAATTGCAGTTGGAGACAAAAGGAAACGGGAGTTCCAGCTAAAACAAACAAAAGACAGAGAAAACCCTGAACCAACCACACAATGGATCATCAGATTCCGGCTTCTCTCCTAAACTAGTTTTGGAAAACTAATAGAAACCCAAACTAAAAACAGTAGATCCGGTAACTCCCACTCAACCTATACTTTAACCAGATTTATGATGAAATGAACTGCCAGGATGCTTGGATGGGAAACACAAACCCAAAACATCTTCATATTTTGTTACTGGTCTGACAAAAATCGAATCACTTCCTTATTTACATGTGTACATGTAAAAGGATCCTACTGTTTACTAGATTGTCTGGAGGTTGGCACTGTACTTGCTACGTCTTCCGTTTGACTTTGATTCCCTGTCTGCTACATGAGGCCATATTAGGGCTGGGTTATATATGGCCTAAAATCCATATCGCAGTATAACTTAAAGCATGTGCGGTAGCGATATATATCGCAATATATTCTTTTCTTCCTTATTTTTGCACTATAAGGCGCACTTAGAATCCTTTAATTTTTCTCAAAAATCGACAGTGCGCCTTATAATCTGGTGTGCCTTAATGTATGAATTCTGGTTGTGCTTATTCACCTCGAACCGATTTTATGTGGTACACGGCGCTCAAAAATCTGTCAAAAATGTTTTAGTACGACTTTGGTAAGCTACAAAGCTGCACCGCTTAATGGATTGTCGGAGCATTACCGCTACCGTAGTCAGGAGCCTCGCAGAGTAATCTGGGTACGCTTCAGGTCCCATGTCAAACGAACACTGAGCGTTAAAAACTGTCTAAATTTGTTCATCTTTAATAAAATGGTCAGTGTCGCTGCTTTACCAGGTGTAACAATTAAGTTTAATAACCAGGCAAACATGAAAACCGAGCAGAATTAGAAGTTAGCTGGAAGTTAGCTTGCTAGTTTCCACCTAAACATGATATGCCATGTTCTGACAGAGAGGTTTCTAGAAAAAAATTAAAAGTACAGCTCTGCTATCACCTCCAACATAAACGAAGACAGGAAACTAAACAGCAATGACTTTTGTAGGGTTACTGAAGTTGGACTAGCTGGTATATAATGATGTGCTACGTGATCGCTAGCGACACAGCTATGTTAGCATAACATAAACAGTGAAGCTGGTGGATGAACGCTAACTTTTTTCCACTTGATAAAAGTTAACGTGAGGGTCAAATGTAATCGCATGGCAGGATGCTGTAAACGGACCAAACTTCAGTCAGGATAACAACTGAGATTATCCATCCACAATACGAGGTTAGTCATTAATATACTGCAACAACATGGGAATAGAGCAGCTGCAAGAGAATTCAACATTAATGAATCAATGTTATGGAAGTGGAGGAAGCGCAGTTTTTGGCTCATATTCCAAAACGTGCTTCGTCTCTTCGCTACTGTCACCCAATTTGCAGATGATATTGCTTGCAGCCGCTGCGATGCTTTCGACCAAAACAGGCGCAGCTTGATGACATCATCAACATGTGCTATTGCGGTATAGTCAAAATCTCTACCATTGGCCAAATTCATATCGTTTCTACTGTTTATACCGCTCACCCCTAGGCCATATTACTGATTTCTTTAAAGTGTTTTACACAAATACAGATATTTTGTCCAAATGTCTTCATCGGCTGGGCTCTACTGACTATTTTTGTTGACTATCATCAGCTGTGCTTTGACTTAAATCTCTAAAGTAACAAATTTTTAATGCACCAGTCTAGAAAAACAAATGTACCCTGTTGTCCATACATACTAAATACACTGGGAGTTATTTAGTAGTACATAAAAACTCAAACAAGTATCTCTGATCAGATTTACCACAATGATAAACGCAAAACAACAAAAATAACATAGCAGGATACATGAAGTCTTTCCATTTGACTGCCTTTGTAAAATCATGGTTGAATGCAGTAAGATGTAGAAATGATAAATAATTGCTCTTGAGTTTGTTTGTTTTTTCTTTTTAAACATATCATACCTTGGAGTCTGTTAATGTGATTAGTATGGTCACTGACTTTGGGAGGCTTTTTTATGACTATTCAATTTCTTCCCTGCTGTTGATGCCATAATCTGAAAAGTTACTGAGTCACTGGAGGCTGATGATACTGTTAATGTGTACTGAGATGGATTGCAAGGATGACTAGCGTAGGGTTCCATTAATAGATTTTTCTATGACATTCAAGGCTTTTGATGTGGGTGCTGGCAATTTTAGTGAACTGTAAGTCGATCTTTAAACTGGAACACCTCAGTTCACACACACTAGACAGCTATCCACTCTGCTCCTGTGACCTTGGGCAACAAAGCAAATCTGTTCGACGTCTGTAGTGATGCTGTGTTACAGCAACACGTGCACTGATCTTTCTTCACGGGTAGACGAAGATAGACTGGAACATTTTCTTTTATGGGTATATAAGATGTAGCAGCCTGATATCTTGAGGCACAAAACTGATGGGTGGATTGCTGCTATCTAATACTGACTTGAGTAGCCTGGATTGAGTGTTAAATGAGATGGGACGAGCACTTAGGGACTGATTAGACATGCCAACATTGCTGTCTGTCTTTGTCTAATGACTCAGTGAAACTGAAGTGTTTGGTTTCAAATCAGGGTGAGTGTTGGGATCAGTAAATCTTTGTGTGAGGCTTTAACTTAGCAGAGAGACCGTCTTATTGTGTATTTCCAGTATACAGTGCTGTATAGTAAATGCTAATATTTTGGTAATATTATTGTTAATGCAGTTGCCTTTGCTACCTCTTCTAAATCATCAGTAATAACAGGGAAACACACTCATTGGGCACTTTGTTAGGCACACCTAGACTGCCTTAATTCTTTGTGGTAAAGATTCCGTGAGGTGCTGGAAACATGCTTGAGATTATTTTTTCCATATTGACTAAATATCATCACACAATTGTTGCAGATTTGTTGGCTGCACATCCATGATCTGAATCTACCCATTCCCATCTCCCATCCTGATCTGACTGAAATCTGTGGAGGCCATTTATGTACAGTGAGTGTGTCAAATATGTACCAGATATACCTAATAAAGTGTCTAGTGATTGTAGATCTTAATTAACTTTTTGTGACATGCATAAGTAAAAAAGTATGAAGGGTAAAGATGCATTTGACTTTCAAATTTAATATTAGTAGGTTCACATTGAATCACTCTCAATTTAGTTGAAGTAAGTGCAACATCACTATTAAAGGTCGTGTTGGAGTCTGTTCCTTGTAGTCTAATACCACACAGGGACAAATGCAGTTACAAAACAATTAGGAGTATGGTGGGTATGTTGACATCTTGAACAAAGTCTGGTAGTGTGTTCCAGTAAAGGCATTAAACTAAACATTTACTGTATCTTTTCAGCATATAGACAACTTGAGGCAATGTAATAAAATGAGGAAAAAAAATCTTTGAGCTAACTGCTGAACTGCTATGTCCCTTTAACAAGCTATTAGTTATTTTAATAATTTGTAGTTAATATATTTATCTAATAAATTGTTAATGGATAATAATTAATCTATACATTAACAACTATAAATCTCATAAATCAAATTAAATCTTAATTCATTGTGTACAGTTTACTTACTTTATTCATGACCTTTAAGGTAAAAGCTTGAAATTCTGGGTATTTCATCTGTTTGTTTCCCTGCGTTTAAAAATTGATGCACCTTCCTGTTTGTTCTTTTAATATAAAGCTTCTGCTGGGAGGCACTTCTTTTAGAAAGTGGGAGGAAGAAATGCAGAGACTTTTGTATTTTTGTATACTTTTTGGCATCATTTGGGAAAAAATCCCCCCAAAAAACATTTTGGCGTATATTGTACTTACGATGTTCTCCCGCACTTCCTCAGGGCTCTGTTTGTAGAAAATCTAGTCCTTGATGGGAGATTTTAGGATATTGCTTTTCAGGACCAGATCTGACGAAGTCTTTAATCTGGAAAAGGAAAGTTCATGAAGCACTTGCATATGTGTGCATCTCTGGGCTTAGACGAGGGAGGGGAGAGAGAACTGCTGCAGGAGGATGTGTATAGATTCCTGCCTACTGTAGCTTTAAACACATATAGGATGCATGGTCATGTGATCATTATCCGCAGTGACTGCTAGCCAGTTGGGAGCACTGGGACATTTCTCAGTGGCCTGATGGTTGTTTAAGCCTGCTGTGTAACATCTAGTTTCACTAGTGATACTATAGCAAACTGGAATGAGTGAACAGACCACCCAGAATCCTTGCATTAGCTGTGACTCTTGTCACCAGACTGTACGATTTCCCTGCAGTCTCTGTGAGGTTTTTTTCTTTTTTTGCTTGATTCTTGACTATAGAGATTATCATCTGAAAAATTGCATCTCATTCTGAATTGCATACTAAAAATAACTATGATTTTTAATAGATGCAAGTTAATGGCTTTGTGTGTTTGGCCTTATGCATTTGTATGTTCTCTGAAGTTTTCATTAATGCACCCACTGCCATGCATTTGTAATTTGAGTAACACTTCTCTCAGAGGAACCTAGTGAAACAGTTTTAGCCTTTCACCAGTATTGATGTTGGCTATAATGTTCAAAAATGAAATTTTTAAACATTATATCAATAGCACACATATTTGTTTGGTTGTGTTAGTGTCTAGTTGTTTTTTAACTGAGCAGCTATTTTTGCAGTCATGTTTCTAGACCCTTACCTTGTTACGCTCAGTCTAATATAAGTTGCTTTTGAATTAATGATGAATTTGATGAATTCTTTTAGTTCAGGTTTGTGTAGTGAAAATCACGCATAGTGAAAGCCTGAAACAACTTGTAGGTTGCTACGTTTGTTGGAAGTAATGTCACATGGTCTCTCTTTTTTTTTTTCTTGTCTCACCTGCTCTCATCTGTGCTTTGGTAGAGAAATGTGATTGATTGATCCAAACTTGGTCACTACCTGATAAACAACCGTACAACAAACCGTACAACAAAATGTGAAAGTATTAATTTATACTAATTCTTTACTTGTAGCAGCTTTTTAAGAATATTATTATAAAAATTTCTGAAACAGGAGAGCACACAGCCTCAAATATTAAATTGTTGAGGCGCTCATAAGATATTTATATGTATGAATATATATGAGGTAGCAGAAGTAGTATAATTCTACCATCTAATCTTTCTGTAGCAGGTGTTCATTTATGATGAATAGTTTAGATAGAAGATAGAAAAAGAGGAAGAAACTAAGAGAGCACAAATTAAATAACTGCTATTGTTCTCTCCAACTTTGCTCTGTAACAGACCCCCTCGTTCATGCTCCTCCAGCCTTTCATGATTCAGAATTGTGCTGTAGATAGAGAGAAGCTCAAATTAGCAAGGTTACCCTTTAATGAGGATTTAGGAGCGATTACAAACCAATAAGACACATTAAATATCTGCGTGAGGTCAGAGCTTTGTTGATTAACACGAATAAATCAACAATTACTCCAGCAGATACTGACATTTCTGGATTTCCTTAACCACTTTTTAATCCTGCCTAATCTACACCCACTGAAACTGTAAGGCACCTCTTGTGCTGCCAGTGTTCTGCAATTGGAAACTGAAAGCCATATCAGACTGGTTTAGATGCAGAAAATCAAATGACACTGCTGTTTTTGTTTTTCCAGTATTCTGTTGTTCACTACATATTTGTTTCTCACGCTCACTAGTGAGCTTGCTGTTCTCTGTGGGGAATAGCTATGTTATTGTTTTTCGACAATTAGAAGCCATAATGAAATGCAGTTAAAGAACACGACAGATTGACAGACGGAGAACGGAAGCAGCGGCAGTTCGAGTGCAGAAGATTGGCTCCATCAGCGCGGCTTCAGAAGTTAAATTGAATTTTATTAATAAGGTTAATACTGCCGTGTTGTTTCATTAAGAATTTGCTTTTGTTCTCAACTGAACAAAGCTGACAGGATTAGGAAATGCTTTCTGAAGATGTGTTTTGTATTGGGCTTTGTGCTGTTAAAAATACAGTTAAAGAGCTTTACCCAGACTGAGAAATTAGCTAAAAACCAGCTAAGAAAATTAACAAAAAGTGAAGACTGTGCAAAAGTCTTGAGCCACCCCTCATTTTGCTTCAAAGGAACCAGACGTGTTCATGAGCAATAGTTCTTCAAGCTTTTTGATGTTTTTTCAAACAGCTTTGGACATTGGCTGCTTTTTCGCCCTTTTTTAGTCTAAAAAGAGTATTTCCTTTTTCTTGGTTAAGCTAGGTCAAGTTAAGTGGCTTAGCTTGAATCATTTAAGGCAACTAACTTGAGGGATTGACCTGTTTAGTCTACACAGAACAGAGTATTTAGCGAAGAAGCTATTTTAAATGATATCTTTAGGCACTTTTGTTGCTAACAGCCTATCACAAAAATAAATAATTTGTTGGTGGCATAAGCAATATTTAAATAATAACAAAAAATAACAATTTGTTGCGGAGGGCAAAAGTGACAGACATAAAAAAAAACTCTACAGTAGGGCTGCACGATTTTGCATAAAATGAGAATCACGATTTTTTGGCTTAGAATTGAGATCACGATTCTCTCACGATTCTCTTTTCCAGTATAAATATTTATTGCACTTATTAACTGCACATCAACTTCGTAACAGTTGAGACTGAACATAAAAACAATAAATAAACATAAAAACAAATGTCTCACGTTTTGTTGTTGCCGCAAAATGTTGTACTGCTTGAAATTCCGTCTCCACCGTTGCTCGACGCTGCGTGTATAGAGCAGGTAGTGCAACAATAGAAAAATAGTTGCGGGACGGCACTGTGTAGCGTTTGTCTAGGGTGTTGATCATTTTCCTAAATCCCTCGTTTTGCACAGTGTTGATGGGAGCCATATCTTTGGTCAGGTGATAAGTGATAGGCTCCGTAATTTGAGTTCGACGTGTATAGGGAAGCGCTGTATAAGGTTCCCGCTATTCGTGTTTGGGTGGTTGACCAGGACGGATTTTCTCCTGCCACTTTCTCGTCATCCCTGACGTGCTCTCCGTTGTTTTTTCCCTGCTAATTTTAGCATCACACGGCACAGCTTCTGTATCACGTAGGGGACTTCTTATGAAAATGACTACAACTTTGCGGTGACTCGATTGGGGTGAATATAAAGTGATGGCAACTCTTCTTTTCTCACTCAGAAACATTTGGAATCTGAAGACCAGATGCTTATTGACCTCAAGTGACATACAGCTGCATAGTAGAGGGGATCAGTTTTTCTCCATGGTGTTTGAGGCCTTAGGAGATTTTTAGATATGGAAAACTGCACCTGCACACAAGACAATTCTTACTGTTTCTCTTGCAGTCATTAAGGCCAAACAGCTTTCTTAGGTGCCTTCTGTTGATTGACAAAAATAGACAGGAA
This sequence comes from Pundamilia nyererei, assembly GCF_000239375.1. Classification (NCBI taxonomy): domain Eukaryota; kingdom Metazoa; phylum Chordata; class Actinopteri; order Cichliformes; family Cichlidae; genus Pundamilia; species Pundamilia nyererei. Next base: position 2,097,885 of record NW_005187433.1, on the reverse strand, counting down.
GCACAGCTGGCTGGTAAAAGACCCAAGGGCTGACCTTGGCAACAACACAGGGATTGAATTTCCTAAGAGATCTGGGAATTGTGGGGATCCCTCGGAAGGAGCTGGCGAACCACAATCTTTGTGTGCAGTGTTTTTTGTGTGTGTGTTTTTTTTTTGACAAGTAGAACTCTAATTTAGTTTCTGCAATCTCTTATCTTCTTTTAAATTATTTATTATCTTTTGTAAATGCAAAAAAATAGTAATAGTTAACATGGTTCTCATCAATAGCCGATCTTGCCGAGGACTCCTGATAAAATAGATGAAGTAGATGCATTTCTGTCATTATCAGATGATCGCAGCTGACACTTGATGTTTCTGTCTTTGCAGAGTGACCCTGCAGTGAATCCTGAGAACGTTAGTCTCCCGACAGGAGACAAGATGGCGTCTAACAACACCCTGCGCAGCTACTCCATCATCCCATGTTTCATCTTTGTAGAGGTGAGGGAGTGTGCGTGCATGCATTGTCTTTGCGTGATAATCTGGGCTTCTGCATAAAGTGGTAAATTCATGCATATGACCCTTGTTTGGCAAATGAACATGATGGAAATATGGTTTTGAGTGTTAATTTACCATAAGTGAACAACCAGAGTGTAAAGTGTTGAAATGAGTGTGGAGCTGAATGCATGCGTGTTTGTAATTGGGCAAGTGTGTGTGTGTGTGTGTGTAAGAGTTGTGCAGCTCCTGAATTTTTAATTACTGTGTTAGCTGAAGGTCCTTAATCAGAGAGATGTCTCAGGACACTTTGTGTTATTCTCCTCCATCTCTCTTTGTGTTTTACTCGTTCTCCCTCTCACACAGAGACACACATCTCAGACGAAATATCCTACATCACAGTGTCAGATCAGTTTATACACTCATGTTCTTTCTGCCTTTATCTCATGCTTTCTTCTTGCCCGACCTTTTTGTCTCGCTCATTTTTCCTGACACTCATCCATAATGGGACTGTTACCTTCTGTTAATTAGTGTTACTGCCTGCTAGTGTGATCCTGGGCGTGTCCTCCAAGATAAGTGAAATGTGACTCTCGCATGCATGTGTAGTGAGTTTAAGACTACACTGATAGGATGTGCAATAGGAAATGTCACTGAACACTTTATTTCCACCCACAGCCAGAGTGAAAACCATTCTGAGAATCAGAACTGCTGCACATGCTCTCAGCATCTGCAATGGTGATGAAACAGACATCACGTGGTTTCTGTTTGAACATGTGCCTCCTCAAGAAAAGTGCAGTAAGTGACAAAAAAACAAACAAAACAAAAACCAATTAATCTAACATACTTTATTTTACATCTGAAAGAGAGAAATGGAGCCATTCCTCAGATCCAGGGTGTACCCTGCCTCTCAGCTCTCATCCAAAATACGTCTGCTTCAGTCCAAACAGTACATTGTTTGCAATATAGCACTCCACTAGCACTTCTTCTAGATGATAATTTCCTTTATAATATTATGTGGTTTCATAACTGTCACTTATGAGATTGTGTTGTCTAATTTTGCTCCAGTATTATTTTAAAAGCCTAGAGCTAAAAATACTAGATGGAAAACAAATAAAAGAAAACAACAACAGGAGACAGTGGCCATGGATGTGCCGTGATTGTATGTTTTTACCTCATAGATCACATGTAGTCAGTTACTATGTCACTTTCACTTCCACTGAGCCAAACTTTTTATTTTATGTGAGAAAATTGCTATAAACAGTAACTATAAACAACAAAACAACATCAAAAATACTGCAGCTGTAAAACATCATCTTGGTACACATTATTTTTAGATGTGAGATGTGACTCATCATTAAAAAAAGCTCTTTTAGACAGTTCCTTCTGTTTGACGATGTGTCACCATTGTAGTTATTTGCTCATTTAGAGTTTTGAAGTGTCAGTGCTTGAACGCTGTGTGGAATGATGAGATTTTAAAAAAAAAACAACCAAAAAAAACCATTAGGAGATATAACGAGGGGCGGGTTTAATGTAACCACTGATTAAGCTGGTGACACATTAAACATCTAGGTGGTAAGTACTGATAAGTCAGTGTTTTAAATGTAAGTACAGCAATATGTTGGAAATATTATCCATCAGACTGGATTTTATATTCAATAAGTCTAACAGTGGGTTTGATACATTACCTGAGCATTTTGGGTAATATACAATAGGCCTAGCGACCATCTGGCAACCACCAGGGAATACATGTTTTTCCCTATCTGGTTTCGGGTGGATGCTAGAAGCTGCTGGCAGCTGCTGTGAAATAGATTGCTAAAGCCCCAGACATGTAGGACTAAAGTCAGCTGGTGTCTCCTTGGTAACTACCGGTGACTAGGCAAAAATATGCTGAGTGATTACTGGAGGTTGGTGACAGTCCCCAGTTTGTTCGCTAGCATGTTGCTATGACCAAGTAGCAGATTGTTGCATATAGTTTGCACCGAAGATTCAGACTCTTTTGTTTGTTTTCCAAAGTTTTACCTATCGAAATATGTCGGCTGCAGCACCGAAGAACCCCCCCCCCCCTTTTTTTTTAAAGGCAAACGTTTCTGGTTTGCGTCACACTTTTTTCCAAGTATCACTACAGCTACAGCAAGTGTTTGCTGACAAGCTGATAACTTCCATGCAAACTATAGTACTCTGTGAGCAACCAACGGACTCACAAGGAGGTTTTTGGTGCAGCGCCCTCTTTGCAACTGATTTCACCTGCCAACAGCAACTTCCAGCAACCATTAGCTGATCAGAGGGGAGTGTAGATTTTCCTTAGTGACCGTAGGATGCTTCAGGGTTACCCACCGGCCTCTAGGCCAGTTCTTATTGATGGACATGTGTCATCCACCAATGCCAGTGGCAAATGGACGTTAACTTTTTACTGGCTAAATTTTCAATGCTAGTGTGATGATGAACAAAGTGACTTTTAAAAAACTTCATCTGTAAGTAATGACGACGTCTTCGTGTACGTGTTCTTTGCACAATATTGGCCAATTTTTGTTGTAATTTATTTTTCCGGAATATCAAAATGAATTTTCCCTGAATCGAAGTATTAATAAATGCTATCATGTGACCTATTTTGAACTTTTTTCATTTGCTCAGTGGTCAGATTTTGCTTCCAAATGCATTTGCTCCCCATTTTTCATACAATACTAGACCGCCAACTTTAGCTTGGTCCCAACAGTTCTTATTACATATTGGGGGGCTTTATCAGCGTTCGGCTATCTGACATATTTATTCCGAAGAGAATCTCAACTTGGCCTCTCACGCTTCGATATTGACCTTTTTTTTATTATATGTCTCTCTCAAAGCAGTCGGCTTTATAGAACTGCAAGGCTAAAGCGATGAGGTGCAGCTATATATTGAGTCTTTAAATGGTATTTCAAATGTAGTTGTAGTCATCAGTTAGAGCTTCTATAAGGGCATATTTAGCATTTTTCAAACTGGGCTTTACTACATTCTTATTCATCATCTTGTCTCTATGTGTCAGTGCCCAATAAATGGGAAGATTTTGCTTTCAGATTCATCATTTGGTTTATTGGCTTTTGCATCACAATCTAAGCTTAAAAAGTCATTGGCAGAGTGCTCCTAAGAGAGACACTGTAATACCCTGATGAGTAGCAAGCTTCTTCTCTAATTTTCATTACCCTGTTTTCACTTACTCCCCCTTTTTTCTTCAGCGACACTTGTCAAAGGCATGCTATCTATCTCCCTGTTTCATTCTGCTCATCCTCGATTTCTCTTTCTCCCCCTCTTTGATGTCTTCGTCACATCCTCGCAGCCTCATTTCTCTCCTGCCCCTCCTTCCTCGGCTGTACTTGCTTCCTCCCTCAATCTCTTCTCTCTTCTCTTCCTATTTCGCGTGGTGCCACAGGAGCTCTTTCTCCCCTTCACCCAGTTTCCCATCATTTAAATCACTACATCTTGGTTTGTCTCGCTCCTTTTTCCTGCTCCTTTTGTTTCTTCTCTCCCTCCTTTCCTTCTCTTACTCACCCTGCCTGTCACGAACACAGCAAGGCAGAGGAACACTGCCGTCACGTGATCAAGACAGAGGGGCCTGATTGGAGCAGCTGGGCCATGTAGTTCACTGCCAGAGGCAGTCTGACAGGGAGGATGTTTATTTGTGGTGATTTGTTTATTTATTCGTGTAACTTGTTGCCTTTATTTCATCTGTTACTTGACGTCAGGATGTTCATTTGTTGCTGCCATTTGTCTCTCTGAGTGTGCAGAGGAAAATTGGGAGATGAAAGGGGTTGCAAAAAAAAAAAAGAAAAGATGGGGCATGAGGGAGGAGGAAACGGATAAGATGAAACAAGCAAAAAAGGGGGAAGGAAGTAGAAGGAAAAAGTGAAAAGTTATGAGAAATTAATTAAAGGCTGAGCTGTGGAGACAAGCTGGGAAGAGCAAAGAGAGGACCGATATATCCTGTACCTGCATGGGATTATGTAATGTATAGAGCTGTGGGCTCTCATTAATCTAGCTACAGCTATCTAGCTTTTTCAGGTTTTGCATGGTTGAAGAAAAAGCTGGATGCACTTACTGTTAGCAGCCTGCTAAAGCAGCTCAGGTTGCCAGACTATTTGGAAGTAAACCAATCTCTTGAGAAAATGTCTTTCTTTTATCTTCTTTGTTTTCCTTATCTCCTAGAAGCTTTAATTAAAGCTTCTAGTTAGGTATACACAATTTAGACAGCAAACTTCCCAACGTGCAGTCATTACTGCAGGGAGCGGCTTTGTTATTTAGCTCAGAAGAAGTCAGATATTGTGTGAACTGAATTCCAGTGTTTGACGTAATTTGTACTGGAACATGAAGCTAATGTGAATATGTGTGTGCTGTTATGTCTCACGAGCAGTGAAGGCAAACAGCTGTCTGTCTGAAATGTTCATTAAAATAAGTGGCTCTAATGGTTTTAGGTTTAGAGTATGAATATTATTAGTTGTTTCTAAAAACTGTTAAACTAACAAAACAACTGAAAATGGCCCAGGTGTACTCAATGTGCCCGAGGTGATATTTTTTTTTGTACAAAAACAGCTGAAATGCACTTCATACTCTAAACCCAGTTCAGCTGTAAAGTTGCTGTAAAATGAAGAGTGAATTCTAATGAGTTTAAAAAGCATTATGTGGTTTGACCGCCTTTATTCTCTAACACAGCCTGAACTCTCTTAGGCTAGCTTTCTTCTTGAAGGACCTTCAAAGCTGTTCTTTGGATGTCCGCTGCCTCTTTGTTCCGTTCTCTGTCAAGCTCATTGCACAATGCTTCAATTTTTAGTTTTAACATTCTTAATAACATCTTGAAAAGTTCCTGAGCACCACTGGCTGAAATTGGACCTAATCATCGCACTATATGACCTGATGCCTTTGATTTTAAGTCTAGTTCTTATATATTTCGTCATACCTCAGTCTTTTCCTCCTCTTTTGCTTTCTTAAGAATAGCTTCTTGACAGCAACCCTTCAACTGAGACCATTTATGGTGAGGCTTTAGTAAACAGTAGATGAATCAACTGAAGAACCACAAGCATTTCTGTCTGTGAAGGTTCTCAGTCATCCAGGTCATCGTAGTTTAAGGAGCTTGGAAAGAAAAGCGTCTGGACTTCTTTAAGTTGCTTGAAGACGTTTCAGCTCTCATCCAAGAAGCTTCTTCAGTTCTAAGGTCAAATGGTGGAGAGTCCCAGATATAAACCTAGTGGGAGTTTCCCTCCAGAGAGGGACAAAGGACCCCCTGATGATCCTCTACCTAATTACATGAGCCAAGGTGTGAAAGCAGGTGTGGGTCCTAATCAGCTAGGGATTCGGGTGAGCTCATGGTGAAACCTGACCCCACCTTATCATTAGATTTCCTGAGGTCAGATGGCCCAGGGTGTAAATGGGTGTTAAGGCGCCTGGGAAGGGATCTCAAAACTGGATTATAGATGGCAGACAGTTGGTGTCGTAAACCCCCGCCTCTGTTCAAAGATGGTTGTTCACAGTGGACATAGATGGCTTCTTTCACTCCTCTTTTAAACCCTCTGTCCTCTCTGTCCAAAATGTGAACGTTGGCATCCTCGAAAGAGTGTCCTTTGTCCTTTAGATGCAGATGGACTGCTAAGTCTTGTCCTGTGGAGGTGGCTCTTCTATGTTGTGCCATGCACTTGTGAAGTGGCTGTTTGGTCTCTCTGATGTAGAGGTCTGGGCATTCCTCGCTACACTGTACAGCATACACCACATTGTTCAGTTTGTGTTTAGGTCCACTGTGCGCAACCATCTTTGAACAGAGGCGGTGGTTTACGACACCAACTGTCTGCCATCTATAATCCAGTTTTGAGATCCCTTCCCAGACGCCTTGACGCTCATTTACATCCTGGGCCATCTGATCTCAGGAAATCACATGATAGGGTGGGGCCAGGTTTCACAATGAGCTCACCCGAAACCCTGGCTGATTGTGACCCACACCTGCTTTCACACCTTGGCTCATGTAATTAGGTAGAGGATCATCAGGGGGTCCTTTGTCCCTCTTTGGGGGGAAACTCCCACTGGGTTTAAATCTGGGACTCCCCACCAAATGGACCCTTAGAACTGAAGAAGCTTCTCGGATGAGAGGTGAAACGTCTTCAAACAACTCAAAGAAGTCCAGACACTTTTCTTTCCAAGCTCCTTAGACCAGAAGCATTTCTATTTCTTGGATTTTTTTGCCTTAAGGATATGACTTTTTAAACATTTTTAATCCATTGTATATCATTTTTGGCCTGTCAATTCTTTTTTCCTCTGCTTGTCCAATTTCCTCAGATTCTTTGAAGACACACTGCATATCATACTTAAATATACCAAGTTTTCAGCTAATAGCACTTTGGGAATCCCCTTGTTGGTGCAAAAATACAATTTCATGCCTGTCAAATTGTGTTATCTTTAGCATTTTTCACAGAGTCAACTAAAGAAAGAAATGGTGTGTTTTTGCGACAGACTGCTAGTGCCTAAAGATACAATTTAAAATTCCTTCTTTGCTCAGTTCTCACTGTAGTGCAGATAAAACACTGGTTCATCCATTGAGTCAGGTGGCTTGGAATGATTCATAAAATTCAGGAAAATTCATAGGTTAGTATTAAGTGGGTTAATACACAAAAACACTTCTCTGAAAATGGTTGTGTATGAGGTCTGAAGTGAAAAAATCTGACTCCTTTGAAGAAAAATAGAAAGAAGTGAGAGTTGGATCAAGACTTTAGCGCAGTACTGTTTGCTGAAATTGAGCAGGAGCAATTGTTACACCCCCTGCACAAAGATTTAATCATATGTCTTGAAACTCCACGTGGCAAAGACACTCTGCCTAAGACATGAATGGACCTGAATCAAAATTTGACTCTGTTATGACTCTCATCTTTTTTTTTAGTTTTTAAAGTTATATAACGCAGACGTTTGGCAGAGCGTTTCTCAGCCAATGAGGTTAATTAGTAACATGATGAGGTATAAAACAGGTGCCCCAGAGAGGCTAAGGCTTTCAGTTAAGATGGGGATGAAATGTGAGAAATAGATCAAACACTTATGGACTGTTGGGAAATAAGTTAATGAAACACAGTCGTAAACATGCTGCTGACTCAACTTTTTTGAAAGGTGTTGCTGACCAAAGTACAGTAGATGAACCTGCATTTTTCCAAAAATCACGGATATGTCTTTGCACTATTAAGAATTAAATAAAGGCATAAAACCATTTGAAAATAACTGCATGCCCATTTTCATTTATACTTTAAGTAGCCAACTTGGAAGCCTGTTTGTAGAAAAAACAAAACAACCAGAAAACAGTAGCTGTCTTCTATGTAACTTACAGACAAGTCTGACAACAGAAGTGTAATATCACGGTCTAAAGCCTGGCAAGTCGGGCTTAGATGCCCATTTCTGTCAGTCTTTTTTTCCAGTCTACTAACACAACATGACAGTGAAATGAAAATCTAGGACTTTGTGTTGGATTTATATAACATTTTCCTGGTTGTTTTCATGATGTGAGGGAGAAGATGAGCAGTGGTACTGACAGTAAAAAGATTTTGGAGTGAAGGGAGAGCAGATAAAAAAAAATCCTTTGGGAGGAAAGATTTAATTAATTTTGGATGGCTATTATGATCAAACTGACTTTGTAGGATGTAATTAAAAATACATAACAAAGAGAGACTGAATCAAAACGGTAAAGTGAAGGTGATGGCTCTGTTTGTGTTTGTCACAATGCCCTGTCCCTTTCACATTAGATGTAGATACTAGACTCATATGAAAATATCGATTAAAGAGGTTATGATGTTTATAAAGCAGATTTACATATTTTATGGGCAAGTTATTTCGACCAAGAGCCAAACGCTTTGAGAAACACCACATTAAGAATAGAGCTCCACCAGAAAACATAAATAAAAAGCCTTCCCTGACACCTCAGTTCTAAAATAGGTGAATTTTACACTCCAGTGGAGAAGAATAATAGAAAGCTGCCGTTAACTTTGTATAACCATTTTATTACAGCCAGAATTCTGTCAGTGTCTCCTCCACATAGCTAATGCAGTATGACGCTGGCTCTGGAGTGAATATAATGCAGCCACAAGTTAATGCTTTATGCAGAGAGATGGACTTTTGACCAGGTGGGAAAGTGTCACAGAAAAACCAGCTTATGAAAGTCACAAAAGTGGAGAGCGGCCTCCAGGAACTAGACTGCACCACAATTTTCTTTTCAGGTGAGTGAGATTTGGTACACTTAAACATCAAAAGGTAATTATAGGTGTGACTCACAACCATGCAGGCTCTACTATACAGGGAGTGCAGAATTATTAGGCAAATGAGTATTTTGTCCACATCATCCTCTTCATGCATGTTGTCTTACTCCAAGCTGTATAGGCTTGAAAGCCTACTACCAATTAAGCATATTAGGTGATGTGCATCTCTGTAACGAGAAGGGGTGTGGTCTAATGACATCAACACCCTATATCAGGTGTGCATAATTATTAGGCAACTTCCTTTCCTTTGGCAAAATGGGTCAAAAGAAGGACTTGACAGGCTCAGAAAAGTCAAAAATAGTGAGATATCTTGCAGAGGGATGCAGCAGTCTCAAAATTGCAAAGCTTCTGAAGCGTGATCATCGAACAATCAAGCGTTTCATTCAAAATAGTCAACAGGGTCGCAAGAAGCGTGTGGAAAAACCAAGGCGCAAAATAACTGCCCATGAACTGAGAAAAGTCAAGCGTGCAGCTGCCAAGATGCCACTTGCCACCAGTTTGGCCATATTTCAGAGCTGCAACATCACTGGAGTGCCCAAAAGAACAAGGTGTGCAATACTCAGAGACATGGCCAAGGTAAGAAAGGCTGAAAGACGACCACCACTGAACAAGACACACAAGCTGAAACATCAAGACTGGGCCAAGAAATATCTCAAGACTGATTTTTCTAAGGTTTTATGGACTGATGAAATGAGAGTGAGTCTTGATGGGCCAGATGGATGGGCCCGTGGCTGGGTTGGGAAAGGGCAGAGAGCTCCAGTCCGACTCAGACGCCAGCAAGGTGGAGGTGGAGTACTGGTTTGGGCTGGTATCATCAAAGATGAGCTTGTGGGGCCTTTTCAGGTTGAGGATGGAGTCAAGCTCAACTCCCAGTCCTACTGCCAGTTTCTGGAAGACACCTTCTTCAAGCAGTGGTACAGGAAGAAGTCTGCATCCTTCAAGAAAAACATGATTTTCATGCAGGACAATGCTCCATCACACGCGTCCAAGTACTCCACAGCGTGGCTGGCAAGAAAGGGTATAAAAGAAGAAAAACGAATGACATGGCCTCCTTGTTCACCTGATCTGAACCCCATTGAGAACCTGTGGTCCATCATCAAATGTGAGATTTACAAGGAGGGAAAACAGTACACCTCTCTGAACAGTGTCTGGGAGGCTGTGGTTGCTGCTGCACGCAATGTTGATGGTGAACAGATCAAAACACTGACAGAATCCATGGATGGCAGGCTTTTGAGTGTCCTTGCAAAGAAAGGTGGCTATATTGGTCGCTGATTTGTTTTTCTTTTGTTTTTGAATGTCAGAAATGTATATTTGTGAATGTGGAGATGTTATATTGGTTTCACTGGTAAAAATAAATAATTGAAATGGGTATATATTTGTTTTTTGTTAAGTTGCCTAATAATTATGCACAGTAATAGTCACCTGCACACACAGATATCCCCCTAAAATAGCTAAAACTAAAAACAAACTAAAAACTACTTCCAAAAACATTCAGCTTTGATATTAATGAGTTTTTTGGGTTCATTGAGAACATGGTTGTTGTTCAATAATAAAATTATTCCTCAAAAATACAACTTGCCTAACAATTCTGCACTCCCTGTAGATTGCTGAGAGAGCGGTGTCAGACTGAAGAAGCTGAAATTACATGTTTCTTTTGGACAGTTTTAAAGATTTGAAACAACGTGATGACTCTTGTCGTTTTTAATGGCTTATTGATTGTTTATGACCCTCTATGATTTATAGTTTGGAGCGATAGAAGAATAATGTGGGGTAAAGAGGAAATAGGTGTACTTTGTAAAGATGTAAAATGCTGCTTAATTATTTGTTCCAACAACTGTAATTCTTTTTTTTTTTTTTTTTTTTTTTGGCTGTGGATGTGACTAAGCTTCAGGCAAACTTAAGCCTGTTTTAAATAAATGCAAATAAGTAGAAGGTCACACTGAATGAAATCATGGTAACAGTAATAAATAAATAGCATCCCTCCAATTAATCTGTCCAAGCCCGTTTATATGCAGCGTCCCATATACCTGACATTCTTCGGTACGTGATCCCACAGGGTATTACATGGCATTTCTGCGAGCTGAGGAATTTACATATTTTCAGAGGAGACCTGAATAATGTTTTAGCCGATTACCCTGCTGGAGCTTGTTTGCTGAACATCATAAAATCATGAAATGGATCCAGTATCTGTGTCTGTAATTTGGATGCTCTCGAGCAGCTTTAAGATGGAGGATTTCTGCTGATGTGAGCGGCTCTGTTTTGCTTGTTATTGTTAGTTATGAGGTATGACCTGTGACAAGGCTACATATGGTGCGCATCAGAGTGTTATGGTTCACCGTAGCAGTAGATGAGATTGTGTGTGAGCTGCACAAAAATGTTCTCCACAGCAGGGTATCCTGGTAACAACAGCAGAGGGCAAAAAATAATATAAACTAGCTTGGTGTTATTCAGAGAGTAGGCTTAAAACAGACAAAGTGCACATAAACGCACAGGTGCGCTCACCTGGACGTCTTCACAGAGCCATCTGTCACATGACTGCCCGTGCCAACATTGTCGACACAGAGGCTTTCTTGCCTTCGCTGTCTGGACCCTGCAGGCAAGATTGTCCAGTCTGGTTCACACACTAATGTATTATAGTTCATATAATACATATATATGTCATGTGCTTTCTATTGGAAAAATGATCGCTTTTGAAGAAATAATTTAATTGAAAAGGACATACTGTTGAATTTCTGTAAAGCAGCAGTTGTATATAGTAATTTATTTTTAAACTCAGGACACAGAAAAGGTGTGCAAACATTGCAATCCCTCACTTTGGTAGGTACCCAGTACTGGATATTCTTCATGGAATAGATTCCATAAGGTGCTGGAAACATTCCTTACAGGTTTCGGTCCTCATTGACGTGATAACATCACACAGTTGCTGCAGATTTGAGGGCTGCACGTTTGTCAGTCTCCCGTTCCACAACATCTGAAAGGTGCTTTATCAGATTGGGATCTGAAGACTATGGAGGTCATTTGAGTACACTGCTATGTAGGGCTGCACGATTTTGCATAAAATGAGAATCACGATTTTTTGGCTTAGAATTGAGATCACGATTCTCTCACGATTTTCTTTTCCAGTATAAATATTTATTGCACTTATTAACTGCACATCAACTTCGTAACAGTTGAGACTGAACATAAAAACAATAAATAAACATAAAAACAAATGTCTCACGTTTTGTTGTTGCCGCAAAATGTTGTACTGCTTGAAATTCCGTCTCCACCGTTGCTCGACACTGCGTGTGTCTGACGTCACTAGCCGTGTCTGGGTCTAAAATCCGCTGCAGGTCCATATATCAAACGATCACTGTGGCATTACTGAGAGTTGAAAAACTGTCTAAAGTCTTTCATCTTTAATAAAATAATCAGCGTTCTGCTCTACCAGGTGTAACAATTGAGTTTAACATCCAGGCATCCATGAAAATGGAATTTATGACATTTAACGGAGTTAGAAGTTAGCAGAGAGTTAGCTCGCTAGCTTCTATCTAAATACAATATAGCATGTCCTGACTGCGGGGTTTTGGAAACAAATTAAAACGTACAGCTCTCCTATCACTTCCAACATAAATGAAGACAGAAAACTAAACAGCAGTGACGTTTGTAGGGTTACTGAAGTTGGGCTAGCTGGTATATAATGATGTGCTACGTGACCACTAGCGACACAGCTATGTTAGCATAATATAAACAAGCTAACTTTTTTTCCACTCGATAACAGTTACCGTGAGTGTTGTCGGTGGTCAGGAACAAATGTAATCGCATGGCAGGATGCTGTAAAAGGACCAAACTTCAGCCAGGAGAACAACTGAGATAATCCATCCACAATACGAGGTTAGTCATTCATATACTGCTGCATGGGCTGGGCTGTAGTTACATCCTAAGGTTTTAAAAACTGAGCTTAAATAAATGATTAGTGGTAATAAAAGCCGAGGGAGGTCAACAGGGATCACTGACTGTTTTAGGAGCTTTTTGAGATCAAATAGAAGAAAATACATAACATTAAACATGTTAACAACACAAAAGCCATATTAAACGCAGACTACTTTAGACCCGGAAGTAGGATTCGTCGCGTCATCACTGAACAACCGGATAGAGCAGGTAGTGCAACAATAGAAAAATAGTTGCGGGACAGCACTGTGTAGCGTTTGTCTGGGGTGTTGATCATTTTCCTAATTGTACAGTGTTGATGGGAGCCATACCTTTGGTCAGGTGATAAGTAATAGCCTCCGTAATTTCTTTGTGCCTGCGGGAGTTCGACGTGTATATGGAAGCGCTGCATAAGGTTCCCGTTATTGATGTTTGGGTGGTTGACCGGGACGGACTTTCTCCTGTCACTTTCTCGTCATCCCTGACGTGCTCTCCGTTGTTTTTTCCCTGCTAATTTTAGCAGCCAGCTTCTGTATCACGTGGTATAAGGCTCCGCCCTTGTCATTTGTTGAGCAGAAAGAGTGAGCGCTTGTTTTCATGCAGATTACGTCCCGGATCAAAATGCGGTACAATCGTCGTCTTTTTTTTTTTTTTTTTTTTTTTTTTAAATCGTTGTCATTTGGAAATGAGATCGCACATAAGTATGAATCGAGATCGCGATTTTCTAACGATTAATCATGCAGCCCTACTGCTATGTTCACTAAACTAACCTGAGATGATTTGAGCTTTGGCTCATCAGTCCAGACAACAGTGGTCCAGTCTCCTGTTGTCCATTTTTCCAGAGCCCGTGTGACTTGTAGCCTCGGTCTCCTGTTTTTAGGAAAAATTGAGTGGCAACTGTGTAAGTCTGCTGCTGCTGTAGCATTCAGCCATGCTCTTCTACATATGTTCTAACAATATACACTAACAAGTGTATATTTAACTTACTGTTGCCTTCTTATCAGCTTAAAGCACTCTGACCTCTGACCTCTGGCGCCAACAATTTCCAAAATACTCAAACCAGCCCACTTAGCACCAACACCCATGCCATGTTCAAAGTCACTTAAGTCACCTTTCTTCGCCATTGTGGTGCTCAGTTTGAGCTTCAGCAGATCATCATGAGAGTTAGATTAATTTTATGCCATGTGGTTGGCTGAGTAAAGACTTGTTAACCAGCGGTTAAACAGGTGATTGGCTGTTGAACTGCTTAACAGATATTTATGGGAAATGTAGCCTTTAGCACAAACAAAAGGATGACTCTATAATGAGGCAGCCAGCTTTCATAGAAACTTTTCTCTTTCTTAAGCTGTCAGTGTCAGTGATGCTGTATTGTCTCTTCAACGAGATAATAAACCCTAACACCAAGCTGAACATTGTTGCAACATTTTGGAGAGATGATTGATAATTAAAGGAACTGTTCAACCCCAAATCAAATATAAATGTTTTTGTCTTGCCTATTTTCAAGATATCTGCTATAGAAATGTCTGTCTTCTCTTGAATGTAGTGAAACAACATGCCATTCGCCTGGTACTCAAATTGCATATGAAAAACACAGAAGTCGAGACCACCTAGTTCCATTATCTGTAAGAGAAGGCAGACATTTCTACCAGAGGTGACTAAATATATGTTTAACTTTGGGTCAGACTGACCTTTTTAATGATAACTATGCCTTCTAAAATGTCCTGCAAACATAAAGACTGTGATTACTGTGACGCTATAGTATAGAATTGCAGAACTGTGTGAAGCATTACTGACTCTGTGGTCACTTAGCGACACCAAGTGTTGGATGGCAGAATTACAAGCATTTGCCTGTTTTATATGAACCAATCATAATACCAATACTTAAAATAGAAAAAACCCACAAAACTTTCTCTGCGTAACTTTAAACATTTGGAAGGTTTTGAACCAACACAAAGTTTTTGCCAGTCTGTGTAATGTTCTGTTACTTTATCAGTTCTTCTTCTGATCAATAAAACATCTTCTTACTTGCTTATTTGTAGTCATAGGTGAGGCGCAGACCAGTGCCACTGATTTACCGATTTACTAAACAACTCTTTTCATTTAGTATAGTATTTTGTTATTGTTCGACTGATTTTGATGCACTATTCCTTCCGCTTCCCGTGACGTTGTTGTTCATTTTCGATCGGGTCAAAGAATGAAAATGTGTCATCGCTTTCCTTTGATATTTAACCCCAGACGATTTTCTAAATTGACAGTGTTATTGGGACATTAGTGGGTGAGTGACACAAATGTGGCTGCTTTTTCGTAAACAGCTTTAAAAAGCCTTGCGGTGCAGCTTGGTGCAATTTCTATTTCTGTGTTGGTTCATTATCACTGACGAAAGATTCTATATTTATATATATTTATATGTATGAAAAAAAAATTGCCTGCAGAGAAAGACGGCGAAAGGAGGCCAGAGACAAAAGATGATAGTGGGATAAAAGGATGTGGGGGTGAGGGAGGAAGGGAGGTGGTAAGTGATGGTGGTGCCAGTAGTGGTGGTGGTGGAGGGGGCTGTATGTACACGACCAGAGTTAGCATGAGACAGAGGAAAAACAGAGAGAGAGAGAGAAGGAAAGAGATGGGATTTTAGAGGATTTAGGTGGTGGTTTTGTATTAAAACCTGTTAGACACATCGTAACCAAGTACAGCGACATTCAGGAATCAACTCAGATACAACTCGTTGGATGAAATCTACTTTTTTTAACACCTGGGATCTGAATCAGGACAGCCTTCGGTGAACTGGATACACAACTAACATCTCCCTTCTTTCCCTCTTCCTTCTCTTTTTTTTCTCTTCTTCCTCTCCAACTCCCTCCGAACATGTTCTTCTTCCAGCTCGTCATCATGTCCGGCACGGTCCTGTTGGCCTACTACATGGAGTGCACGGACCTGTTCAGCGTCCACGTGCAGGGTTTCTTCTGTAATGATGCTGACCTGATGAAGCCGTACCCTGGCACGGAGGAGTCCAGCTTTGTCCCTCCTCTCATCCTGTACTGTGTGGTGGCCGCTGCTCCGACGGCTATAGTAAGTAAACAGCAGTGTTTAAAACCAGGTCTTCTCTGTGGATTGCTCGAATTGTTTTACGATTTTCTCGTAAACAGCCGTCGTTAAATCCAGCTTGGGTTCATTTATTCAGGGTCTCCTCATCTTTGACTTTGCTTCGAATCCTTCGCATCCATTTATTTTGAGGAGTGAATAATTTAAAAATGCAATTATCATTACTCTGCTAGGTGTCCTAGTATATGCAGGCTAATTTAAAGTTGTAATTTTGCGTGACATGACCCAGTTTTGTGCCAGCATTTTTAAGTAAAACTGACTTGCAAATAATATACCTATCATTAGATATCATCCATTCAGCCTTCTGTCTGTACGCTACAGCAGCTGCATACCTATCTCTGGTAAAATATGGAAAAATATGCAAGAAAGATTTCACGGCAAGCAGTTTATGCCTGCAGGCCGTACTCTTTCAATATCTTTTTATGGGTCAGCTAATAATATGTATGTCCCTGATTTCCTGTCTGTAGAATCGCTTTGACTTGTTTATCATACTCTACAAAACATCCTGCTATAGTGAAATGTGAGGCTGTGCTATACAGGGAGCAGTACATGTTGAAATACAACTTCATATCATATCTCATGGAAGGCAAGAATTACATTCACTGACATGACTTTTATTTGTTTGCAGACATTTTAACAAGGACATGTTATGCAAAATCCATTGCCTAGTAATGGCATTATTAGCATATTAGGCTAATTTGTCACAGGATGTAAAGCACACACGTGTAATCAATACCATGAGTCATATTTGGCCATATCTGTTGAGGGTGGCACAGTCCTGATGCACCAAAGCCATGTGTTACTACTCTGGTGTTTGAAAAATTCCAGCTGCAAAGATAAGAAATCATTCTCTGAAAACAGTCATTTCCAAGCTGACTTGTACGCTCATACCGTGCATGCACTGCTGATTTAAATGCCTCAAACAGGAGTTGCGAGTTTCAGCCACCAGGTGTCAGTTTTGCTCCATGCTTATTAATTTCAGCCCGTTCACAACAGGCACCATCTGTCTCTGAGCCCTTGGGTCAGCTCATTATTAAACCCATGTCAAATATTTTCTGAACACTTCCTGAAGCGTGTTTGCATTTGCTTGTTTGATATTAAAATGTATTTTTTCTCTCCAATGGGCCATATGTGAAGGAAAAACAAAGTTAGTCTGAGAATACAGAGAACGTTTGGTTTTTGAGTAGCTGCTGTCTGAAGGTCAAATGGCCACGTATATATGTATTTGAAGATGTACTATGGATACATTGATAGCAGCTATTTTACCAGCATTTGTTTGTTGTCAAAATCAAAATATCTCACCAGTGCTGGAGATTGTACAGAACTGAGATTAGGATCAGTGGGTTTGACTGGTTGATGTGCTGCTGTGATTCTGAAGTGTAGTGTAATCACTTATTCTTTCTGTAGGACAATTAATTTTCATTTATCTTTTTTTTTTTTTTGTGCCCTGGTTTTCTTGTTCAAAAAGACAGACTTGTTGTAAAGACCATAAACAAGATCGTGGATCATCAGCTTAAATGTCCAATCAGCATCAACTTCCCAGCTTTTTTGCACTTACTTGGTATTATTTTATCTACTGTGCTAATCGAGTTACTGAGTGGTTGAAAAGCCGGCTCACATGCTACATGTTCCATTGATTGTAATCTAAATTTTGCTCCCTAAATGAATATAGAAAACCCTTTTCAGTAGTGTCACATGTCCATTTCCCTCATAACCTTGTTTTTATTGCAATTTTAACAGGCATCTAATCATGGATGTGATCTTTACACCAGTCGGTTAACACATGCACTACCACCCATTTATTTATGATCAGCTGCCTCCTTTGGTCCCTTGCTTTTATGCGCTTCTACTTTAGGTGTTTGCATAGAGGCTTTGAACACCAACTGTTGTCACAAGCGTGTTTCCTGAAGTAAAATCTGAATTATTGTCACTTTTATTGAGGAAATAAAAGACATCCCATAGCTTGCATTTACCTCCATGTAGGTGTTTGGTCTCTTGATGTGTCAGCAGAACGGAGAGAAACACACCTCTCTGCATTCACACACATATGTGCACATGCAGATTTGACATGCTTTATACAATAACACAAGCTGGTTTAAAATCTGGAAGGGTGCTCTGATTGGCCAGGAAATGTGACAGATGTTATTATTTACACTTCATGGGGTAAGAGTGCATCTGTGTGCAATTTTGACTCACCTTTCTGCAGTGATTACTTCAGTAAGTGGGTGTGCTCACTGACCACTTCATTAGGTACACCTTACTAGTACTGGGTTGGACCTTCTTTTTCCTTTAGGGCTCCCTTAGTTCTTCATGGGATCAATTCAATAGAGTGCTGGAGACACTCACCTGGGATTTTGGTCCATATTGACATGATAGCAGCAGCTGGTTGAAGATTCTCAAGAATCTCAAGTTCCATCACATCCAAAAAGTGCTCTAGTGGATTGAGATCGTGTGATAATGGCGCCTTTTTGAGTATAATGAACTCATTGTTGTCTTTAAGAAACCAGTTTGGGATGATCTGGGCTTTGTGAAATGACACAATAACTTGCTGGAAGCAGCCATCAGAAGATGGGTACAGTGTGGTCGTAAAGGGTTAGACATGATCAGAAATAATATTGAGGTAGCCTATATCATTTAAAGAATGCTCAAAGTGTGCCTAGAAAATATCCCCAAACAATTATAAGGCCACCAGCAGCCTGAACATTTGGTACAAGGCAGGATACATCCATGTGTTCATGTTGTTTATGCTACATTCAGACCCAACCATCTGAATGTTGCAGCAGAAAGCGAGACTCGTCAAACCATGCAAGGTTTTTTTTAACCTTTTATTTTACTGTATTGTACTGTAGCTTCAGCTCTCTGTTCTTAGCTGACAGAAATGACACTCATGCTGGTCTTATGCTGCTGTGGCACAACTGCTTCAAGGTTCTATGTTTTCTCTGTTTAGATATGTTCTTTTGCATACATGAATTGTAAAAAGTGCATACTTAAGTTACAATTGCCTCAAGTATGATAGCAGTCTGGTCATTCCCCTTTGGCTTCTGACATTACTGAGGCATTTCCTCCCAGAGAGCTGCCACTCACTGGATATTTTCTGTTGTTTGGACCATTCTCTGTAGACACTAGAGATGGCTTGGTGAGGAAATCCCAGTAGATTGGCTGGTCCAAGTACTTCAGAAACCGCTTACAACCAACAACCATGTTCAAAGTCACTTAAATGACCTTTCTTCCCCATTCTGTTGCAAGTCATCTCGACTATGTCTGCATGCCCAAATGCTTTGGCTGCTGTCATGTGATTGGTTAATTAGAATCTTCAATAAGGAGCCATTGAAGAGGTGTACCTTATGAAGAGGTCAGTGAGTGCATGTGTGTGTACTTGGTCATGGTATGCAGTCAGTAGATAAGTATAATTATTTATTTTGTTGTTATCCTTTGTTTATAAACACCACTCTGTCACTGGAACATTTGTTAGTGGATGATTTTCGCATCATACCTGCAGATTAAATCTTTCTTCCTTTCTCCAAGTGTCACTTATTCATTCAACCTTTATCTTGACTTGTAAATTGCACTGAACCCACTTGCAAGCGTTATTTACTATATACAGTAGCTGACTAAAAGGCCAGCAGTTGTTTAACGCATTGTTTGCGTAATTTAATACTCTGTCTTAGTCCCATCCCCTCCTCAGAGAGTGCCGTGTCAGCTGTTAAAGCTTTTTTGTAATCCTGCCACTTCTTTCCACTGTTTTTGTTTTATTCTGCTCCCTTTTTTGTGACTTTCTCTTTGGAATATGCTCTATATGGCCTTTCTTTTACAAATTGCCTTTAGCCATTGGTACGCCATCCCATACCTTATAATTGTGCCCTTTGAGAGTGCTTTGTCAGGTGCTTGACACTGTGTGTCATTCCATCTCCATGTGTCATAAAACAGAGGGGCATTCAGTCAGAATTAATGATGGCAGGGCTGGGACGTGGGCCAATTAGTACAGAGTCAGTAAATTATGCAGTTTTCCACATGGCCGGACCAATGGGATGCTGTGAAGGTTAGATGGGCTGTGTTCATGCAACAGCCTATAAACCCGTTCAACCATGGCATAAGGCAAAATAGAGCCCGTTTTATCATTTTCAGTGCCAAGATGATAAAATATTGCTTTTGCCAGGTGTACATCCCACAGAAACAAAAGATAATGTTTCCCAAAATGGGCAACATCTGTGCATTTTATCACACACCATTTTAGCTCCTTGTGGCTTATTCCACTTCCTGAATTGTGTGTCTTGGTAGCAATACTGAAAATGATGGGCTCATTAAGAAGAGATTTAAAGCTTAAAGCAGCATTGATTGTTGTTGTTTTTTTGTTCTGTTTTTCCCTTTTCCCCCTCTTGGCAGAGTAGCAAGACTTAAGCTCGACATCTTTACATATTATCACCCTCTGAAATGAATATGCAAACTGTATCCTATTCACACATCCTCAAAGACACAAAGCAGTATCAGCGTTCATTTGGTGTTTCAGGAGTCATATTCTGTTTTAGTTTTGTTTATTTTCTGCATTGAATCATGAGAGAAGTATTTGTTTCATTAGCTGCTAATTGGTCTAACAGCTCCTCAAAGCTCCTGTAAACAAAGCTGATGAGCTTAAAGACGTGAATATCTTCTAAAGAGTTGAAGGGAAGTGCACAGTTGGGAAAAGTTATGTCACTGTATCGTTACACAGTTAAGTCAAAACAAGCTCTATTTTGACTTAACAAAGTGTTTATTTTACACTTTGTTCCATTATTACACAAAACTGTGTGTCTGTTTTGTTTTTTCTTTCTTTCTTTTTCTGCAACCAAACCTGGCAAACAGATGCATCTCAGGCCCCTGGAGGTTCTGATCAGTATTCGATATTATGGCATTGCCATATTGCCAAGCATCCACCAGCATTGGTTTAAAATGATGCATTTTGATTCAATTGCATTAATATCTAAGATCTTTAGATTCACAAAAAATTAAATCGTATTTTATGATGCTGCCATGTTCCTCCTACCGACAGGCTAAAATGACCCATTTTTAGCATTTAAATGTTTTTCATGTTTCTACCATCGAGTCATTGGTTTCAGTTGTAATACAATTGCTCTTTAATGCATAACCCAAAGACATTTCTATTTCTCAGTAAATACTACACTTGTATTACTAAGTTTTTTTTCTCCTTATGAAAAATGTTGTAATTTAGGTTCAGAGAAAGGCTAGTACTCACATTATAATGTGGAAGCTGGAAAAGGAAAAACTAAGATGTAGATGCATAAAGAAGGATGGTCCTAACACTAAACTTTTAGGAGTGTCATTTATTATGTGTCCCTTTTTTTTCAAACATTTGAGCAGCTTGATATAATTTTTAATGTCACAGATATTTCAGAGACTTCAGATTTTACAAGTTTTGATGTCTCAAAGCTATTGGGATACACAAACTGGAAGTCTGTTCTTTTCTCTCATGTCAGGTCACTTACTGAAAAAAAGCCCCCTCGGAAAGGTTTGCATGTTCTTTTTAATGTCTCTTGTTTAACCTTTTCATTTTCTGCTCCAACATCATTGTGTCAGTTGAATGCCAAGTTGTTTCTCAGTTTTCTGGCATGTTACATAGAGATGGCTATTTTCAGTCAGTTTTTACTGACATTTGTATAAAGGAAAGTGGGGGGTTGCATGAGTTGAAATAACACAATCAGTCAGTAGTACCTAACCTTTTCAGTGATGAAACAGACTCTAGTGAGACAAATGCTTCAAGGCAAGTGCTAGCTGCTAGAAAATGTAAATGCCATCATTTAGAAAAAAACAAAACAGAAACAAAATAAAATTAACTAATCATTTAAAAAACCTGCATGGAAACACACTGATCCTATACTAGTTAAAAAGAGTTATTTGAACCAGTGTTCACCTGTGTGGCAATGGTTAAAGTCACTGTAATAAGTGTAAGTTAGTAGGTTATGAGGTCCTTAGAAATCCTTATAAAATACACATAAATGATCTGTTAATAAAACTTTTGTATTGTCAGTAATATTTAAAGCACTTATTAGTGAAGCGTGAACAATTTATCAAATGTCTAATACAGTTCACTGATAGTAGGACCAATAGTCTGTGATAAATACAGGGGTTCAAACCTGCCTGGCCCTACATGAAAAAATAATTGCACACCTAAACACAATAAGTGGATGCCAACTTTGGCAGAAAGAACTGTAATCAAGCGTTTGTGATAACTGGCAATAAGTCTTGATTTGTTTTGCAGAATTGTTTTCATTAAGTCTCATTGGATGGTTTTTGATCATAAAACACTTTGGGAACACCACACTGCACGTAAAACTGTATTATTGGAAAATTGTACATAAACTCATAAATCTCACCAGTGTTATATGGTTCAGCTCATTATAAATACTTTGTTTTGTTTAATCTCCAGCAATTCGTCATGTACCTCATTTTAGATATGTGGACTTCACAGTGTCATATATCTCTAAAAAGTTACTTACAGTAATAACATTTTCAGCTGAATTAAACAAAACTATGCGACGCGTTAACATTTAGTATCTACAGAGGGTTATAAAAACATTAATGAGAAATTAAAGTGGTCTAGTCTAAAAACAGCTGTTGGCCAAGGTGGTTTATAAGAGGAAATGTATCTGTTATGATAGTAAGAGAAGTGTGCCTTTTTGCTAATGCAAGCTCTGTTTCCACACAAAGCACATGCTAACAAATCTCACAGCAGTGAAAGCAGAGCCATCAGTCGCACGACTGATGTATTCTGTCAAATCAGAGCGTTGCCTACAACCTGAAAAAAGCTACTGGCCTATAATCTCAAGTCTTTTTTAATGGGACACTAATGCCTTCAAAATACTTGCTCCTTACAGATTACGTGCTCCGTAGACAAGCACAGTTAAGGCTGTTTACGAAGACCCAACTACAGCCACCCAATTCATTTAAAGGATGGGTGCAAGCAGACAGGAACTTGATGGGACACCAGCAGTGTTGGTCAAGTTACTTGAAAAAAGTAATCAGTAACTAATTACTGATTACTTCCCCAAAAAAGTAATCCCGTTACTTTACTGATTACTTATTTTCAAAAGTAATTAATTACTTAGTTACTTAGTTACTTTTTAAAAACACGATTTACAACCTGAAGAGGTGATAAAGCGATAGATCTTTCAGCCCAATTCTACTTTTTCTGCATAATCCATCATACAAAATGTAATCAAATGGAAAAGTTTCTTTTTTTAACTTGTTTTATCAGTTTTAATCTTTTAACTTTATGCATCAAGCAAAAATTAAACTATAAGCAACATTCTCTGACTTGAATAAATGAGTTTAACATTTAAACCTATTTTCTACACATTCCAGCACATAAAATAAAATATTTTTTGTGTTTACACTCACTCTTTCAAATAGATGCAAGTAAAACACAGCAGAAAATAAATAAAGTCAAAGACTAGCGGTCCTGTTGCTCTATTTTCACCTGTAAAGCAGGACTGCGGTAGGCGGAGGTTTACCCTGGTGCAGGTGTGCCGCAGTCAATGGAAGAATCCGCGAGTTTCTCTGTGAGTTTCCCATTACGTCGTAGCGCACTCGGTGCTTGCTCGGAAGTTTAGGGGTTTTTTTCGCTGTAAAAAGAAGTTTTCTTCCCACGCACGGTGGACGCTAATGTTTTTGTCACTTTTTATGGAATCAAACTCAAAGTAAGGTCAGTACTTCCACGCTTTAAACGCTGCACGCTCATACTCTCTCCCGCACTCGATATGTGATCCGTTGTTGATCTGCACACAGCTGTTGTCACTAACGGCGCACTCGCTTACGTCACTGTCCTCGCAAAAAATCACGGTTTTAGTAACGCAGTAACGCAGCGTTCCTACGGGAAAGTAACGGTAATCTAATTACAGTTTTTGCGATAGTAATCCCTTACTTTACTCGTTACTTGAAAAAAGTAATCAGATTACAGTAACGTGTTACGCGTTACTGCCCATCTCTGGATACCAGTGCCTCTAACATTAACATCAACATATACAAAGAGACACTCAGCTGTACAGGAAACTTGGTGCTCAGGATGAACATGTAACTAGAACCTACCTAGAAACAGTCAACGAACAGCAATGCTGCATTACCCTAAAATGCTGTATTTGCCTTTGAAAACAAGGAGAATTCAAAAGATCCCGATATGACCTATGTTGCACTATGAGGGCAGCCAAGCGGAATTAGAGAGACAAGGTACAGACACGGCTCAGCAGTAACAACTCTGAGAGCATGTGGAAGGAGCACTTTACACTTTGTAGGTAAGCCCAGGTGCACAGCCAATGTCACCGTCTTGCTCCACGATGAGGTACATAAGTTTTCTGCCCATTTTGAGAGTCAGAACGCCACGCTCCCTAAGAGGCCTTCCAAAAACGTTAAGGCTGGCACTCTGATCATTAAAGAGGATGACGCACAAAGTTTTTTCCAGCATGTCAACACCTGTAAAGCAGCCAGACCCAGCAGTATCCCCATCAGAGGATGCAGCTCACAGGAGTCTTTTCTTTCTCTCCCTGCCTGTTGTCCCCTCCTGTTTTAAATCATCAGTCATTGTGTGTGTTCCAAGAAAGAGTAAGGTAATATGCTTAAATGACTGCCACCCTGTTCTCCATCTATCATAGGAAAATCAATTTGAGATGCAGATGAAGTATTTTATTCCTGACATTTTGTCACCCAATCTGGACCTGATACATTTGCCAAGAGGTATAGCTTCACTGATGATGCTTCACCCACAACACGTCATAACACTCTCAGTGATGTGCCAATAAATCGTATATATTTGAGCACAGCATGCATTACCATAATTCCCTAAAGAATCAACACTTAAAGGCCTTGGACTTAACCTCTGCAGGAGGATTGTGAACTTGCTCTCAAGCCAACACAAAGTGGTGAGGATTGCCCCTGTGACTATGTCCTGATCTTCCTCCTATCCTCCCAATATTCACATTATCACACAGATCCAGATTAGAAGTTACGATTGCAGATGACACATCAGTGATTGGCTTAATTATCAGCAGCTTCTCAAGCTAAATGTCAAAACAAAGGACTTTAAGAAGAAAGAACATTATCAGCTGCATGTATGTCCTTTGAAGCTTATATACCCATTGACATCACATGGGACCTACTTGCTAAAGGAAAAATACCCATAAAACATAAAATCCTGTAATGTGATTGTAATTTAATTGCTATACCAGTAATTATCTGTGTTTGTTCTGACTGTAATTTCTTTTTGACTGGGGACAAACACATTGACTTTACCTTTAAAACTGCATTTTTTTTTTCTTTTTGAGTCTCAGACAGGTCAAAGAAATTGGTCTGCACCTTTTTTTTGTTATAAATTTTCTGTCTGGGTCTGGAGAAGGTGGTGGTAGTAACCCAGCAGATTAGTCACTTTAAGCTTTCATCAGGTCATTCTGTCTTTTGCTGCTACATAATGACATGAGGCATTTCACCTTTACAGTTTGACTCTCTCATATGCACACACACACTCACATGCATACTGCTCAAAAAATTAAAGGAACACTTGGGTCAATGTCACTACTGGTAGCATGTGGTAGAGGTTGTCTAGAGACAGTACAGAGGTTGCACAGGTTGTCCAACTCCTCTAGGATGGCACATCAATACAAGCCATTACAAGGTTTACTGTGTCTCTCAACACTCTCAGGAGCATAGAGGAGATTCCAGGAGACGGGCAGTTACTCTAGGAAACCTAGAGCCTTAGAAGGTGCTTAACTCCTGGGCAGGACTGGTATCTACTCCCTTGTGCAATGAGGAACAGGATAAAGATGCCAGCTACAAAATGAAATCCAGCAGTCCACTGGTGTGAAAATCTCTGGCCAAACAATCAGAAACAGACTTCACAAGGGTGACTTGAGGGCATAATATCCTTGCATAATATCCTTAAGTTGGCCCTGTGCTCACTGCCCAGCACTGTGGAGTCCAATTGGCATTTGCCATAGAATACCAGGTCAACCACCGATGCCCTGTGCTTTCCACAGATGAGAACAGGGGCGACATTATGAAGGCAGTTCCATACCACTGACTGGCCGTCATGCTCGCCTGACCTAAATCCAGCAGAACACCTCGGGGACGTTATGTTTCAGAACATCCCAGTGCTGCCACGTTGCACCTTAGACTCTCCAGGAGCTCAGTCCAGGAGCCCGGTCCAGATCTGGGAGGAGATCCACAAGGACATCATCCATTGTCTCATTGGGAGCATGCCCCAATTAATCAGTTAGCATTGCATTAAAAAGTGCATTAAAAATATATTTAGAAATTTTTTGTAAAACATTGCAATAACAGAATATAAAATAGTATAAAAACATGTAGGCCTAATTGAATTTAACAATGTATTAATAATACATTGCATCCTTATAATAAGAACCTTATTAAAAAGCATTGCTGCTTTTATTGCTACTTTCCAATTGTAGCATAGGTTTTGGCTCTATTTTTGTTGACTATATATACAAACTTCAGTCATAAATTTTAAACATTGGTTGACTTTTAATTTGTATTATTGGTACTTTAAAAAAGGAGGCTCTTTAAAAATAAATTCAAATTAAGCCAGTTAGGCTTAATAATTAATTATGCCAGCTACCTTTTATTTAATGCAAAATGTATTTTGGTTCACTGCAACTGCTGCTAGTCTGACTGTTACAAGTTGTCTTCCTTTTACAGTTTTTAAAGCTTGCAAAAGCTTGTTTTGGTCACTCTGTCTGCAAAGATAGACATTTTTGGATCATTAGACATCAGGAGATTGATTTTTCTGCCATGATGCATTTGATCCTTGTTTCGCTATGCACTATGCCTCCCATCCTGTGACACAAATGGTTATTTGAAAATATGAATCCACCTTTAGTCATGCTGGCAGTTGCAGGCAGGACTGAATCAAGTGCATAGATTTAGAAGGTTCATACTGATTTTTATGTGAGTGCTTTCAGTGCTCATTTATTCCTTTTAAAAAAAATTTTACTTTGCATTTCCTGACATCAAAACACGAGCTGCTCTCGCTGCTAACTGCCACACAGAAAGAGATGGACTGGAGTTGCGTTTACAAGAACATGATGATGCGAAAGCATTCATGAGGGATGGAGGAAAATTCACCTGTCCTAAGGCCCCAAACAAACACACATCAAAGGCCAAAACCACATGGGTGCACACATATGCACTAAGTTTATGCACACACTGTCTCTGATAAACACACACATTTATTTGAAGCAGTCTTTATCACCCAAGGCGACTGGCAACGAGATCCATTTTGTGTGTCCAGCAGCAGTTTTTCCATTAGACCTGATGAAATGTCCAAACTATAATGGACCTGAAGAAAGGCTGCATTAAGGCACAGTGGTTTATGTACACAGGCCAGACTGGATAAAAATGTTTCTCTGCTCCATAACAGGATGCCAAAAGTTAATGTTTCCCCATTTCCTTCTGTGTGTTCGCTGGGTGTGAGTTTTGTTAAAACGTTAAGTGCGGGTTCTGGAGGGTTCTACTTTTTTGATAGTCAGACATTTAATTTCCTGCATTTTAATGCGTCAGTTTTCTGCATTTATTTATAGAGTAAAGGTATTTATTTATGGGTTAAAACACAAATTTTAAGCCCCAGTATAACAGAATATTATGCAGTACAACTTTCAGGCAATCTGTATTGCTTTCAAATATTTATTCTTGTGTAAACAAACCTTTCTCATTTAATATTATCCCTGCTGAGCCAATACAACACATACAGGCATGGTGCACTGCTCTGCTGTATTTTGTGTCTTTTGTTTTGGAAAATGATTCATGTTTGCACATGGCACCCTGTGATGCGTGTTCTATTAAAAAAAAGTTGCACTGGGTTTTTAATAGCTCATATTCATATACTTTATTAAAAAAAAGTTTTTTAAAAAGTAAACGTAATCTAGACTTCCTTGGTTCTCAAATCTTTTTGGGAGGGAAAAATTCCTCCTCTTGCCTTCTGGCTTCTCCATGATTATTAACCTGGCAGCATGTGCACAGCACCAGAGGTGAGGAGTAGATGCTGCATGCTGCTGACTGAGATCACAACACTGTGTTTCTGTGTGTCTGTCTGTGGTTTAATTGTGTTTGCCACAGCATTTGTATTTTTTATTTATTTTTCTACAATATTAATATTTTTGGAGTGAAAATAGACTGTGCAGAGAAGAAAACATCCAACCCTGTCGGGCAGATATTTGATGTAACATTTTAGCAGGTTTTTCAGAATAAAAGTTTATTTATTTAGGTTGACAAATACAAGTTTAAATATTTAAGGAGGAGACGTCACGTCTGCCCTCTTTGAAATCTCTGCCTTTGTTCTGTGCGCTCCTTTTTGCTTCTTCTGTGTGCATATTCACCTATTCATATTCTCTTTTATTTTTTGTGCCTGTGTGTGTGTTTGTGTATGTAGATTTTTATCGGAGAGGTGTCCATGTACATGATGAAATCAACGAGGGAAGCTCTGTTGGCCCAGGAGAAAACAATAGTGACAGGAGACTGTTGTTACCTCAACCCCCTCATCCGCCGCATCATACGCTTCATAGGTAAGAACCTTGTATTGCAATGTACTCTAAACTGCCCTAAGGCCACTTGTGCTAATGGTACCAGACAGTGACTGAAAACTCTGAATACACATGAAAAGTACTTTGGGCTTCAGCATGTGTAAGGTCCCACCAGTATTTGCCTGGCGCATCACCTCAGTGCAGCTGCGATGAACTGAAAGACCGGAAAATTATGGATCACTGATCTGATTGAAATAATTTCATTCAGTTCTCCACAAAGACTGTGTGTAGAATAAGGGATCAGATTAGTATTCAAAAGCGCATTAGCATGCAATTCTGTGATCCATCACAATAAGACGCTGCTTGTGACTTCAGCCTTGTTTTGTCTAATTTAATACAAAACTATATGAGCAATGTTTATTAATGTCATAGCTCAATAAAAGTTGCATCTGCAACATCAGCCAAGCCTTAACCACGACACAGCATGCTGTACATTCACAACTAAACTCAATGTCGGTGCTGTCAGTCACCTGTGAGGGGAGCTCCAATGCAGACAGCCATGGATTTAGCAACCCTGATGATTTACACCTTACACCTTGAAAAAACAAACTTTTTTAACAGTTCTGATTTATCCGGTACTTCAGTAAAGAAAGGGGCTCTCAACAAACATGGCCATCAAGGAGCAAAACAACTGTGACATGTGTGTCTGGTACTGACTTTGTTGCTGTAATGTTGTCGAGTCACAGTGATGTAGTGTGTTGAACAGCTGTAGATAAAATGGAAAAACCTTTTTAAAAAAATGACATGGTAGCTGAATGATGACTTTTCTTTTTTTTACAGTGAAGCTGGATAATGTTTTTGGCTCAAGTATCAAGTAAATATAATTTGAACCAATGAACCGTTCACGGTAATACCGGTGTAATTTTGGGCAACGATAGGAAAATGAAATATCGCGATAGAATATGGGTAAAACGCGCATGCGCAGTGCCTTTGTTTACATACGCACATGGCGGTGACGCAGAATGAGAAGGGTGAAAGTGGATCGTTAAATGAAACGGATGAACCACAATTGGTTTGTAAAAATGCTGCAACTTCAGTGGTGTGGAACTGGTTTGGCTTTCGTCCGTCAGATACACAACAAAGCACTATTTTTGGTAGAGCATGCTAGCGGGCCATCGTTATTACCGTGTTGGTTGGAAAATACGGCACACTTAAAATCAATCCTTTGATTTTTCTGAAAATCGACAGTGCCCCTTATAATCCCGTGTGCCTTATGTATGAATTCTGGTTGTGTTTACTGACCTTGAAACGATTTTATGTCGTACACGGCGCTGAAAAATCTGTCACATGTTTCAGTAGACTTTGCTAAGCTACGAAGCCGCACCGCTTGATGGATCGTCGGAGCATTACGGCTATGGTAGGCAGGAGCCTCGCGGAGTGATACGTACTGTGCTTCAACATAATATTACCGTATTGTGTGTCTATAACCTCTTTTTAAGTTTTGTGGATATCATACATGGTTATGCTGAGGATATGTCGGCCAATTTCCACTGGAAATGCCTTTTGGTTAAACTGTCAGCAAGGCATTTGCACTGTTACATTTTTATATAACTTTAAATGCACATAAAAAACAGCTGCTTGTTTAAGTGAAAATACATTGATGGGTTTTTTGCATTAATAAAGTTGTGGAGTTGTGGAATTTTTAAATGTATATTGTGATAAATATTTTTGGTCATATTGCCCTGCTCTACTGCTAAACTCAGTGAGGCTCAACTGTTATGGGCAAAGATATGTGATATTAGATTTTTTCACCAGAACGCTGCCCAATGCAGACCAGTGACCAAAGGCCAGGCAAACACTGGGATAGAGAAACCTCTCATGTAAAATAATGTTTGTGGAGAAGCCTTTGCTTTTACTGATGTATTTCAAATATTGCTTACATGTTTTTGTATGGTAAGCTAACAGCTGTTATCATGGAAAAGAAAGGAAATTAAATATATTTTAAAAACAAGGACAAGTCCGTGTGTCAATTTTCTATAAAAGCTCTATAAAACCTTTGAATTTTGATTATTTTATAACAACGCTTTACCAGAATTGGGCAGACAGACTCTGTTCCAGTAGAGAGAGTCTGCTGGACTTTCCTGTCATAGTTGAAGAAAAAAACTTTACAAAACACATTAGAAATGCAATCAGCAATTCACCTGATTTATGTTTTGAGACCTGTTAAATTTGTGAAATTGTCAAGGCATTTCCTGCTCACTTGTTCCCTCCCCTCTCTTCTCTCACTCTAACCCCCTCCTCCCCCCAGTTCCCTCATTGCCCTTCACACAATCATGTCCCCGTGCCCCTCAAAACCTCCCTCTGCGACTCCCTCACCCCACCCGCCTGGATGACAACACAAAGCACATTAATTTCATGGCTAAGCAAGCTAGATAATCAGCAGTCATATTTCACAGCAAAAGGAATGCAGACGTAGACACTGGTCAGTGTTGGTGGGCTGAAAGTGTCAGCGCCATCATTTATATTAAACGCTATCTTATTTTTATGGTCTGTATTTGGCTTGCTGTTGTCCATTTTTCCTCACCTTCCATTTCAACATTAGTTAACTTGCACTTTGTTTTGATTCAGACTGGGTGGTCTGCATCACTCAGACAGACCACCCATTCTGTCTGAGTGATGCAGACCACATCTTCAGTGATGTCTGCACACACACACAATAGTCACGATTTAATGTGGTGGAACTGGGAGCTAGATAAACACCCACACTGGAGGGTGATAACTTATATAAACCCTTCTGTGTTTATTTGTGATTGTTTCATTGCTCTGTGTTTGTGGCTTTTCACGTGCTCTTCTCTCTTCTCCCGTCTGTGTGTCTGTGGTGCCGCAGGTGTGTTTGCATTCGGTCTGTTTGCTACAGACATCTTCGTCAATGCAGGCCAGGTGGTGACTGGAGGTCTCTCGCCCTACTTCCTGTCTGTTTGCAAGCCCAACTACACTGGCACCGAGTGTCGCTTTAATCACCAGTTTATCGTCAACGGCAACATCTGCACCGGGAACCACGTGGTGGTGGAGAAGGCTCGGCGGTCGTTCCCATCTAAGGACGCTTCGCTGAGCGTTTACTCTGCCGTTTACCTGACGGTGAGAGGACCGCACCTTATCCTTTATTTCAGAGACAAAAAAAGGCTTGAAAAAACATTTTATAAAACGTATATCTAATGTAATGACACAGTATATGTTTAATTAAACAGCATGCGATATATTTTAAGGCATGAATGTGTGTAACGATATTTGCATTTAGGTGTATATTTCATTTCCTTTCATTCTCCCTTTGTAGCACGTGAACACTCACGTTTGTGTTTGTTTATCCCATTTTAAATTAGAAACCAACCAATAATGTGTAGACTAAAAAAATTCTCCAGGGATTCAACCTGAGCATAGTTAATTAAAAGCAATGTCATGTTCTAGTTTAGAATAGAAGGTAATTGGTTTACTCGTCTGTGGGGAAAAAACCAGACAGAAAATATATAATTTGAGCCGGGCTGCTTAAAGTTGTACTGCACATACCTGTACCGTATGTGGAGTTAAAAACTACTGAGTAAGAAGGAGTATTTGTTATAAACACAGCACCTTCGGTTCTTTGATGGAGGAATTGGCAAGGAGGGACTTCATGCTATTTGAAATTGAGGTGAGGAATATTTCACACAAGCACAGCGACAGTTTAGGCGTTTTTAGAAAATTGGCTGGAGGTCGCATGGAAAATTACTTTTTGAAGCGATAATTGAAGAGCAGCTGTTTGACATCTGAGTGACAGGGTGAGGGCCTCATCTTTGGAAAAAAGAGAGTGGAAGTGCAAATTTTATCAACAGGAGCAGGAGGAATACAAGAACAGATTGTTGTTGATGAAAATGAATTCGATACCTTCTCTACTTGATTGGAATTAGGGCTGCACGATTAATCGTTAGAAAATCGCGATCTCGATTCATACTTATGTGCGATCTCATTTCCAAATGACAACGATTAAAATAAAAAATAAAAAAAGACGACGATTGTACCGCATTTTGATCCGGGACGTAATCTGCATGAAAACAAGCGCTCACTCTTCCTGCTCAACAAATGACAAGGGCGGAGCCTTATACCACGTGATACAGAAGCTGTGCCGTGTGATGCTAAAATTAGCAGGAAAAAAGCAACGGAGAGCACGTCAGGGATGACGAGAAAGTGACAGGAGAAAATCCGTCCCGGTCAACCACCCAAACATCAATAACGGGAACCTTATACAGCGCTTCCCTATACACGTCGAACTCCCGCAGGCACAAAGAAATTACGGAGGCTATCACTTATCACCTGACCAAAGATATGGCTCCCATCAACACTGAGCAAAACGAGGGATTTAGGAAAATGATCAACACCCTAGACAAACGCTACACAGTGCCGTCCCGCAACTATCTTTCTATTGTTGCACTACCTGCTCTATACACGCAGTGTCAAGCAACGGTGGAGACGGAATTTCAAGCAGTACAACATTTTGCGGCAACAACAAAACGTGAGACATTTGTTGTTTTTATGTTTACTTATTGTTTTTATGTTCAGTCTCAACTGTTATGAAGTTGATGTGCAGTTAATAAGTGCAATAAATATTTATACTGGAAAAGAAAATCGTGAGAGAATCGTGATCTCAATTCTAAGCCAAAAAATCGTGATTCTCATTTTATGCAAAATCGTGCAGCCCTAATTGGAATAGAGGTAGGTGAAAGTTCAAGAGGTGAAAATATATGCAGGTAGACCTTTTTTGTTTTTAAATGCTGACAGTCCTCTCGCTTATTAATGGGTTCTCTTGTTAGGTTCAATCTTTTATTCTCTGTGGGGGGAAAAAGATGTCTCTGTTTTGCAGAATCTTGCACTACTATGATGTAACTTTTTCACAGCCTTCCCTGACTGATTTGCTATACCATGGGGGCTTTGCACTATTTTGAAAAGGTAAAATGTTTGACTTTATTTTAGTGGGAAAACCTCCAGTTGTTCTGCATGGGATCTCTGTTCCTAATCCACCTAAACAGAAGAGCAGGAGCCTGTTTTTTTTGGTTTTGTTTTGTTTTCGTTAAAGACATTTGGGACAAAGAACAGTCTAATCTTTCCACCTTTCTCCTTCTAGATGTACATCACCAGTACAATCAAGACCAAGTCCAGCCGCTTGGCCAAACCAGTGCTCTGTTTGGGTACACTCTGCTCCGCCTTCCTCACCGGCCTCAACAGAGTTTCAGAGTATCGAAACCACTGTTCAGATGTAGTGGCTGGATTTATACTGGGATCAGCTATTGCATTGTTTCTGGTGAGGACTACTAAAACTTGCATTAGGTTTGGGAAGGTGGTGGAGAAGGGGTCGGAGAAGAAGAGAGAAAAGAGAAGGTGGATTCTGGTCATGAGCTACTTTCAAATTATAATATTCATTTTGAGCTTCATTTTGGAACAAACCCAAACTGGTAATTGGATGATTAATTCAAGCTGCAGCTTCCCAGAGCCTTTAACGTGGGTTTGTTTTCATTTCAAAGTCAACCATGTGAAAATTTATGCCTTAAAATTCTTATATACAGCAAATATTTTTATGTATATCTTTGATGAAATTCATTTTAGTGACAGTACAAGTGTTGGAGAGGGCACCAAGTATATAAAAAGGTGAAAAAAGAATGAGGTGTGATTTATGTTATGCTCAATAAAGGTTTAGATAAAGGTAATTTAAGCTACATTGATCAAGTTAAGAATACACTGGCTGATTGTGGGGTATTGGAGAAGATGAAAAGAAGAAGGAAGTGAACAACCCAAGATTCAACCTGAAATCTGTAAGCGCAAGGACAAAAAAAGAGAAGAAAAATGAGGTAAACACTACTTTTAATTAATTTTTAGATCGTGGAGGTAACCAGTGATGTGATTAATTCAGATTCCGTACTCCAGAGGTTAGGCATCCTGTTATTTACCTTCGTAAAATAACTGCCGTAGCAGTTGCCGAGGATAAGATGTGCAAAGTGGGCTCATCTTTCCAAGCAAGACAGCAGTTTCACTGGGCTGCTGTCCATAATGTAAAATCAACATCAGTGTCCTGCGAGATTTAGTCAAACTGATTGGCTTCTGCTGCAAGTTAATGTGCTTTTTTCAGACTATTCATCATATTTTATGCTGTGATTAAATGCAGGGTAATAGTTGCAACTTAAACTGATCACGTTGTTTTGTGCTGAATGGGAAAGCTCACTCAGGAGAAAGGAAGGTGAAGGGGACCCCCACCCCCTGCCCCCACTATCCAAAAAGATTTATTTAATAACCTCAGAGGCTTCATTACTTCTAATTGCCGCTGAGTCCTGAGTGCCAATGCGGGAGACACATGGAGGAGAGACTCAGATCAGAAGAAGAAGCTAGAGGTTTGTTATTTGTACATTGGTTGATATGAAGGGAAAATCAGTCCTTTTACAGCTGTCATCTGTCTACAGTGATGGTATTAAAGTGCTAATGTTTAATATATGTAATGTTTTAGTAGAGTGTATGCTAAACTAATTAGAACTAAATACCAAGGACAGCAGAGATTAGTGAAAATGCCAGAATCTCGATTTGGTCACGACTCAAAAAGTGAAAAAAAAAAAAAGGTCACAAATTAAGAGTCTGACTCAATATTGCACCAAAGAAAGTTAGTGGCATTGGAATAGTGTGATTTACATGTGCAGGTCAAGCTTGGTCTTGGTTATTCTTTAAATAATTCCTGCTGCGGTGCAAAACAGTCAGGTTCAGTGTGGTCACATCTTTTTCTTGCTGCATAATAATAATAATAAAAATAATGTATACTTTATTGATCCCCGTGGGGAAATTACTCTTGCTGCATTTGACCCATTCACCCAGTGAAGCAGTGGGTAGCCACTCAGCAGGTGCACCGGGGAGCAGTGTGTAGGGACTATAGCCTTGCTCAGGGGTATCTCAGGGTAGCCGTTCAGTGGATTCAAACCCCTGATCTTCCGATCATGGGGCCACCACTCTACCTACTGAGCTATCCCCCGCCCCTGCCCATGAGGAGGTGGATCCACTGCACCAGTTTCTTTGATAATTGATAGTAGATTTCAGTGATTAAACTGTTAAAAGTGATATACATTGTGCCATTGATCTTCAGGAAAAGATAAAAGGAAATGGGGTTGTCTGTGCAGTTTCTCACCCATCCAGGTCATGGTAGTCTTAAGGGCCTTGAAGTGTAAGTCTAGTTGCCTTTAACTCAAGTGCTTAAAGAAAAGGAAATCTGTCATTACGTCATTGAACATTATTTTCAGTTTATTATCAGCATACCATGAATGAAGGTTGACCATATTCCCCTGTATTTGCCTTATATTTACAATGAAGCTTATCAAACTCGTTTCACATGAGAACTGAGCCAAGTTGATGGACTGCTATCTTGCAGGAAATGAATTGATAAAGAGAAAGCTGAAAGCAGGTATAGTCTAAATCCTGCTGCTATCAGTGCTCACAGAGAGGAGATCTGAATGGACTCACCAAACAGCAAATGCCTTTGGTCTTTCAAGAGATTTGTCCGCTGCCAGCAGATTGAGGGATCATTGTTAAGAACTTGGTTTTAGAATTGGCTCCGGGATGATGTTGGTAACATAAGATATAAAGCTGTCCACTTGATTCAAGGGAAGGCGCATGCTGACTTGCTGAGTCTAATAGAAGCTAAATCCCCTGAAATTTGAAAGTGGTTCCAAACGAATTCACAGCATGTAGAAATGACACCTAAAAGGCATGCATGACTCATATAGGTCGCAACCACTGTAAGAGGTAATATTACAATTCATCTGCTATCAAAGATGAATTGATAAAATAGGGTCTTGAATTATCTGCATAATGGGCAATGTGAAGATAGAAAATAACTTTGTAAGGGTGGAGATGCAAACCGTATCACTTTGCTGCTTCGAAGTACAAGAGTGTGACTGGATTGGGATGGAGATTTATGCTGATACATGAAATTATGTAAAGCATAAGATCATATGGTTACATTCAGTTCAATTCAGTTTTATTTATCTAGATCCCAACAGCAGTCACCTGGAGGCGATTTATATTGTAAGGTAAAGACCTGACAATAATACAGAGAAACCTGAAACAATCAAACAACCCCCTTTGAACGAGCACTTGGCAGCAGTGGGAAGGAAAAACTTCCTTTTAACAGGAAGAAAAGTCCTGCCACAACCGGTTGACGGTGAGGGGACAAAAAAACACAATTAAATAACCGTTAATGAACAGTGCATCTCAGGTGATGGTGCAAAGTAATCCAACGTCATTTCATAACCACCTCAACAAACTACTTTCCACTGGGAGGAAAATAAAATAAATAATACATTGCATTGAGTGCTGAACCACCAACACAGTTTCAAGTTTCTTTTAATCACAAGTCTGGGGAGAAAGCAGCATTTTTCTGTTGCAAAAATCTGAGACCAGGAAAGTTTCTAAATGATTTTTCAATTCAGCGTTTCAGTGGCAATCTTCAGATTCACTTTGTCTTCATCTGAAACAGTAGGCGGCAGTTCACACACGTCTGTTTTTGCATGAATGACAGGACACACAATGGGAAATGAAAAAGCAGGAGGTGGTTCAGTTTAATAGAAATGTGTTTACAACAGCCACATCAACATGCAATTTAAACTTGTTGTGATA
The DNA here is from genome assembly GCF_000239375.1 of Pundamilia nyererei. NCBI lineage: Eukaryota > Metazoa > Chordata > Actinopteri > Cichliformes > Cichlidae > Pundamilia > Pundamilia nyererei. Next base: position 2,060,969 of record NW_005187433.1, on the reverse strand, counting down.
AAAATGTAAAGAATTGTCAAACAGGATAGTTATTTGTAAATTCTGCCCTAGGAGCTATAATTCACTCATTTACTTGGTCTGGGAGCTCTAGAAATTCAATGCCCATGAACAGCCACAAACAAGAAAACCTTGAGCTTCCTCCTGCTTCATTTTCTCCTTTGCTGCTGCCTGAGGGCACGGTTGGTGTCTGGTGGGGTGGGATCTCCCTCAGGCTGCCTTCTTTGATTAACTAGTCTGTGGAGGAGTTAACAAAGACTGCAACCTTACTGGTGTCTCTACCATTAAAAATTCTGACTAGTGGACAAAATGGGAAAAAATACAATTACCTGTAATTTATAAACATATAAATGAAGAAACAGCATCTGTTTTCTGCACCTGTTAGCCCACAAAGATTAGCACCCTGAAGCATTTCTGCTGGCTAGATGAAATGATATCCAGCTTTAAGGGACTCACGCAATGTTTGATTGCTCTTTTATACTCATATAAACGTTATATCACTGCAGTAAAAGTTCTGATGTGGAAAATGTAGCCACGTCACACCAAAAAAAAAAGAAAAGAAAAGCCCTTCAGAGAATTTTTTTAAGGTAGCAAAAAACCCTATAACAGCTGGCTCTTGCTGCGGCGTTTAAAGCTGAAAGGGAACAGGATGTTAGTTTTCTGCAACGTTTGTAGGTACATGACATTGTATGGGGGAGGGCACTGTAAGATCAAACCAGCAATCCTGAAAATGAAAATAACAACCAAAAGGGAGACAGCCTGCTCCAGAATGCCCTTTGATCAGCAGACTCAAACTGGGCTTCAGACCTCCATTAGCTCTTTTATTTTTAAAAAATCCACCAGATGTGGCCCTGGATTTCTTTTAAAATTTAAAAAAACAAATACTAATTGTCAGATCGGTGGCTAGAGGAACCTGTACCTTAAAACAACATCACAGCTCATGCCTCCAAACAAAATGACCGAGGTCATCCAAGCTCCTTGCGACTGGTCTGTATGAAGCAAGACTGTAACATGAAGATGCATCAAAATTGACCGCATAATATCCCCTTGAACAAAACTAATTTTTTGGGCGCTCATCCAGTAGTTCAGTCCAGCCCTTAAGGATTATAATGACATTCATAAATAGAGAGACGTGTTTTCCTTTCCCTCAAATTCACATGCATTTTTGGGAACAAATGTTATTTGGGAGAGGGGATCGCTCTCTTTTACTTTCTCTCTCTCTCTCTAACACACACACACACTGCGTAGAGTTTAGTATGGGGGGAACAGTTAATGATGAATAACAGATTTTCAGAAACCTACTATAGAGACTGTCATTCTCCTATCCTCACCTGTACCTTTCCAAATGAGCCATATCAATTCATACAATGACCAAAATCAGCTGAGCTGCCCTTTCCTTGAAATTTGTGAATTAGTGAAATCTCAACAGCTGTTGTTGTGGATTATCATACTATTTATTACATATATTCATAACCCTTTGGATGAATTGTAGACACTTGATCTTCAAGTCAACATTTCGGTTTGCCCATTTATTTGCAAAACGTATCAGTGATCAACCTCGGCTATACCTCCTTAAATCACCGTAGCAACTTTACTGATGATAGCATTAACCTCAAAGCACCACTGTGCAGCCTCACCAAGATGTGAACACGGCTGTAACATCAAGCTACACTACAAAGTCTCTTCACTCGTTTTATAGAGTTTAAACAACTTTTTCGGACTTTTTGTGTTTGAGTTTCTAATGTTCGTGTGATTTGCTGTGTCTTTCTGCCTGTCTCACTATTAATGTTAAACTGTCCTCATACCTTACAGGGTATATGTGTGGTGAATAACTTCAAAGGTGTCCACAGTGCAGCGGCAAAACAGAAGACTGAGGAGTACCGCGGTCTGCCTCTGATGACTTTCCCCCGTGTGGAGAGCCCACTGGAGACCCTGAGCGCACAGGTAGCTAAAAACACTTAACCTGGAATCCCATAAACTTTAATCTCTATGATGCACATTATCTTTCTTCATTAATTGGCAGAATTCCCTCAAGGCCTGCAGCTTAAAGCAAATTCCTCCCCTCAGATAAGGAATTCTGTAATTCTGGAACTTGGTGTCACTGTAATTTATTGCCATGTACTTTTTTTCTACTTTTTCATGCCCTTTTTGGAAGGTCCAAGTGAGGGTGGTGCATAAATCCAAAGATAATTTTCTGTTATCAATAAGTTATTTGGTTAAAAATGTACTCTCCTTCTTTCTTTCTATATCCTTTCTTTCTTTCTTTCTTTCTTTGTTCACTAAGCAATGACACGTGGCAGGCTTGACGTTTGCACTTCACCCCTTTCCTCCTAACCAAATGCACAGAAACTTAACACAGAGCACTCTTGGCACCAGCTGACACGTGATTTCCTCTTCCTTTTCATTTCCACGCTTTCTGTTTCCATCCACTTCATTTCTTTCTTTGTCTTTCTCTACCCCTGTCCCTTTTTTCCCCTCCATACTCCCTCCAACATCCATTTTCAGAACCACTCGGCATCGATGACAGAGGTCACATGACTAAGGGGGCAGCACCGGGTCACGTTTGCGTCTCCACAGCACTTCCAGACACAATGACGAGGACGCATGTCACGTGGCTCCGAATGCTTACAAAAACCACTCCTGATATATCTGTTTAAATCACCTGGGGGACAAAATACACCATGTTTGCAGTGGTTTTCATTTAGTTGGGCTATGCTCAGTTCAACCTCCCAAGGCACACAGATCAGGCAACAATATCACAAATCGCAACATAAGCACAGATTGTTTTTCCAGGTTATTTGAGATCATTGAAACATGGGACATTTTTTTCCTCCAAGGTGTGCTGTTTGTAGTTAGAGGACGGTGTTTTGTACATTTTGTATGAGCGAGTGCCGTAGCCTATCCTAACGATGTTAAAACCTGCACACTTCCTGTCAGCTGGCTCACTCTGTTTTACATCACATCCTGCCGGGTGAAATGCCTTGTCAATCACCACATGTACCCCACTCGGTTAGAAAAATCTGCTATGGAAAAAAAAATATTGATGTTGTTGTTCTGTGGTGTTTGTCATTTGTACAGAAAAAAGACAGAATCCTTCTTTTTATTATCTCTGTACATTAACTGACCATGTCAGGTCATATTTTTTATGGATTTTTGTTAATATGTATGACTATTATGATCCATTTGGACCTGTTTGCCTGCTGTAAACCTGGATATGTTTTGGTATCAGTTGTTTGGGGAACAACTCCTCTCCCCTTAGGAGGAAATGGCAAGGATGAGTCACTGAAATGCTCAGAAAATGTGTTTTTGCACCTGTAGTGACATGTCATCAGGCTAAATATACAAAAATCTGATTGGCTTAAATGCATGGTATCAGTGTGCTTCACCCCAATTTGCAGATTTACTTTGATGTTAACAGGAAGCTCTCTATGGAGAGATCCAGAGGAGCTAGCCCATGCCAGATCCGTGTATAGACTATGCTGGTATGGTTTTCCAATTATATTTACTGAAATTCCAATGGAAGACATCCCTAATAAGTACATGGCGAAAAATATAAGAGATTCTTTTCAAGTGAAACTGAGTAATTTACTTGAGGCCTGGTTAGTCCTCCTCACTGAAAACCAGGCTAATGACTCCTGCTTCACTTTTCCTCCTCGAGGTACCCCTCCCTCTCCCCAACCCACCAGTGGATTGTGATGCAATGTTGTGATTCCATTTCCTATTGGAAGATATGCCCAGCATGAAGAGAGAAGTCAAGATGTTTTATAGATATTACTCATTATCATTGTGATTACAATTGTCTTTTACTTTGAGAACAAAAAAAGGCATTTCAGCTGAAATGCTACATATATTTTCTTTCTTCGTTTGTCCAAAAAAATTAAATAGTCAGTAGCAACAGTGTGTCCTCTTGTGTTTCTTTTTATGTACCCAAACGCTTCAATGAGAATGGTAACTTTTCATTTACTTAGAAAATATGTGACCAACGACAAGGACAATCCATCTTGACAGTCAGTACTTGTAAGTTACCTTGATGCAAGAAGTGTGAAACGTGTCTGTCCTTGTGTTTGTCTGAATATCCAGAGATTTGTTTTCATTACTTACCATTTTTCCCCTGATTTGAGCCTTGCAGTGTCACTTCAGCTGCATACAAATCCTACCTCCTTTGCTGTGTCATCTGCATGCTAAAAATGCAGTCACATTATCCTTCCAGTCAACAAGTTTCTGATTATAGGCCAATGGATAAATGTTGATCTGAGCGATCACAGACTGTTGGACCATTCGCTGTGATGTAACGTGATATAATGTATGAAACTGGATGGGTACCCATTAGATTAATTAATTCTCCAATACCTAAACACTGTGCATCATCATTTCTATGAGTGTGTTACATACTCCTGAATGTTAAAAGTTGAGCCAGTGTTAACTCTTGATTTCATTTGAATAGTAAATAGATGGATTTTTATTTGCAAGATGGAAGTGTAATGCAGTTGGTCCTTAATCACTAAATGTCACTGGATTATTACAGGAACAGCCCAAGGACATATTGCATTCCTAGGTTGAAGAAAACCAAAACAGGTTTGTTATTCAAGATGTTTGAGTTACAGGACAATTTCACTGAACAAACCTTCAGTTCAACCAAAATATTGCAACCATATGCAACAGACTTGCAATCTCATTGCCTTTGAAATGGTTGCTTTCTAGTTAAGCACTAGATCTGCAGCCACTTGCAGTCATTTGCCATCTTCAAGGTGACTTTGGTATGTTAGGATGGCAATAAAACGACAATAAGACAGTCGGTCTACTATCGAAGCTGTCTGTGTTAATACAGTTAATAAACTGTGATAAATTGATGTAAATTGCAAATCTTTTGGTTTCTACATGCACAGAAATTCACATTAACAACTTAAAATCATAGACTTGAAATGTAGAAAATCACACAGGCCTGTAACCAAAATATAACCTGTTGGCAACCCTGTGAGTCAAATAGTCTACTGGAGAGGAGTTGTGCTCATAGACATAGACAGACCGACTAAGATTGATTGATTGATAGGTTGATAAGATTCTGATGAGAAAAAGCCACATATTTCCAGACATATTGAAATATGCTAATATTCACATGTTCACTCAAAGCTTAACATGTTAAACATAAAAGCAGTCAGTTATTCTAAAACAGAGTTGTAAGATTACTGCTTTTAGAGGATATGCATCCCTGGAAACTGAACTCTGAGCTGTTGCAATGATTTGTTTTAGACCATCTGTTTTAACAGAGTGCAGCTACACCAATGACTTCATAGGCATGGTGTCAGTCAGCCTAGAGTTGACTGTGAGTGTATGCTGAGTAAATGTAAACATTAATTAATCTGGCAGTCAGTGTTTGAATCAAGCAATCAACCCTGAGACCATGACCCTAAATTTCGAGTTTAATAAAGAACGTGTACAAGTACACCTTAAGGGTTGTTTTTGAATGAAAAGTTAAGTAAAACGAATGCCGATGACTGAAATTTGAGTCTGATCCTTCATATTGTTGCTTTGGGGGTGAAGCCAGAAGAAAAACGGGATGTTTAAGTGAACCTGTGTTTACACAGGCACTCAAAAAAACACCATGAATATTGCTTTATTCTTCTTTCATGTTATAACTTGTGACAGGCAGCCCTTCTTTTCCCTCACACCACACCCCTGTCCAGCTGCTACCTGTGCTACCTAGAAAAGTGATTAAAATGAGCATAGTTGTGCTAAAACCAGGTTATTTAGCTTCTCTAGTGATTCATCCTGTTACAGCCGCGTCGACTTCACTGATGTTTATGTCATAGCTAAGCAAGGCGTACACGCACAGAGACACAAAGAAAGCTGACGGCTCAGTCTGTGCACTTGCTCTTTTGCTCTGTCAGGTATTCATTTCAGCTGTGACAGCCTGCGCTTACCCTGCAGACACACTGGCTAAATAGATAGGAGCTGTTTGTGTTTGTGTGTGCGGCGGTATTTTACCATGCCGTGTCTTCGTAAAATGTCATCGTTAGCTGTTCTGAGTATGCCTTCCTGTCCAAATTGCTGTCCCCTAGCAATATGAGTGAAGAATAGCAACAACCAAATGTAGTTTTCAAGGTAGGGAACAAACCTCTGAGTGGTTTGAGTTTTTTAAATATATAGCTGCTGTACGTTTTTATAAAATAATCTATTAAAATGAGCTGGAATAAGTAACTACAGGTGAATCTAAATGGTGAAGCTTTTATAAATAAAAAAAAAAAGTCTGGTTTGCAGTGGCTGTCAGCCATTGTTCTCAAGTGTCAATTCACACTTGTCTCTCTTACTGAAGCTGGGGACTCGTAAGTGCAAGGAAATACCTTAAATCCTCTTAAAATCATTGAGCTTTTGGTCTTCCTTTGAGTCACTTGGCAGTAAATCCACTTTGCTGCCAGATATAAATGAGATTAAGGATTCTAAAAAACCTGTTTGAAATAAGTTGTTTTGCAACGAGCAGCGTCAAGGTTTTGGAGGCATAATAACTTAAAACCAAGGTTGAGGTAGGAGCAAGCCTCAGAGTCTTAGCATGCCACACTCTGCTTTCTAATTTGTACAGGAAATCATTTACAGACCTGTAAAATTGAACATTTTTAAGACACTGGGGGAAAAAAGAAATGCAGCAACTAAGATAAGTGCAAAGAAGATATTTAATAACAGAACATGTCCAAACCCAAATGATGCAAGGAAACAGGGCCCCAGAGAGGGAACTGTTGTGTTGTGTTCATTTTTGAATGCAAATCACATTTAATAACGTGTCAGAGTTAAACTAGTGGTCTGTGTTCATACAGTTACTATTTAACAGCTGGCTTAAATGAGGAACTGAAAAGTATGTATTTTGTGTCACAATGTTACAAGAGCACCAGTATGACCTCAAGAGCCTGGACAGAAAGGTTTTGTTTTGGGTCCCTGACCGCGGAAAAAGCTGGAGACTGTTCAATTTAATCCTGTTTTAGGTTTTATGTTGCCAGCTTGCCATTGTTGTGATCTCACTGTGAAATACGTCTATACCCTAACTCAAACTCTGACAAGTTAAGGTGACTTTGTTTATTCAGTGTGCATCAGTGAAGTGCAGGACATTATACAGTGACCCATAAATAAGATTGTGTGTACGCTTATTATAATCCACCATAAAATGTCAACCTGGTGTTCATTACGTATGTAAATGTGTCTTGCGAAAGCTTTATCTTTTTAAAAAAATGATTACATCTAACCACCCGACCGACCCTTTCAAAAGCTTATTAGAGAAAAAATACCCCTAATCAATACAAACATGCTACCAAAAGCAAGAAACATCAATGGTAATAGCTGAAAGATACAAGGTTTCAGCAAGACACACAAACATGAAGACTGAGATGACTGGGTTCAACCTCAGGTCATTTGAAATGCTCAGTGAGTCTTAAAAGACTCAGGTGAATTAGTCTATTAAGCTTAAATACCAAAGAGTCCTCATATCTGTGATCAGGCTTAATGTCATAGCAAGCAAATCTGTACCCTTGGAAAAATGAGGTTTTAGGGGGGGAGGCATGGCAGGGACAAAAGGAAGAAATAAACAGGAAAAAGGTAAAAGAACCAGATAGGCATGAAAAGGAGTTAAAGAATTGTAATATAAGGGAAGTTGAGAGGGGCAAGGAATTACAAAGCTCTTCAGTGCAGTGATACAACAGGACAGATTTGGTTCAAGATCCCTGGTTCGCCCTTATCCAGCACCTCTCATCTAATTCAATCTCATGTTCCAGGAGTGAGAAAATGTCCTACTTGGAATTGCAGAGCAGGATCTGATCACTGCCGAACATTTCAGTGCAGTGTTGAGGGGAGCTCCAGAGCCATAAGGAGGATCCTGCTATTGGAAATCGGTGAGGCTTCTAACTTCAGAACTCAGGCAAGGATTTGTTCCGGGACCCAGCTGAGGTTTTGAAAACTAGTCCAGTGTGTTAACCAGGGTTCTCTTTCCTGGACAAATTGGGACTGGCTTCACAGCTCCGGACATGTGTTTTTGTGTTGTTTAATCTGCTGGTGGGTCTGGGTATACTGAACAAACTGGTTAGACTGGTGTGAAGTGGGCTGACTGGGTGCAGTCTGGTTTGCTTGCTGGTTTTCTGATTGGTACTGTTCAAGCTCTCTCTTCCTCCTCATGGCAGACTGCAGCTGCTGCTTGATTACAAGGATTTGACTCTCCAGTTCTGACAGTTCTTGAACCAGCGGGTTCCGTCCCAGACCTGGACCGCAGTCGCCCACTCCCAAAGCACGGCACTGCCCAGAACTGCCCTGCCCTGGCCCCAGTCCTTGGTCCAAACCCCTTCCTAACAGGTCAGAGCGACCATTAGAGGTAGTTACTATAGGCAGGGGTTTCTCCAGCAGAGGGAGAGAGTGGGGATGAGGGAGGGGAGAAGGGGGCGGTGGAGGAGGGAGATCCTGGGATGACGGGCATTCCAGGTCGTTTTGCATCTCTTGTGGAAGGATCCTTCGCCTGTTGCAGTAGGACGACTCTGCAGGATTCCAAGGCGCAGACTGGTTGTTTCCCTCATTGCACCTGGAAATAGGAGAAACCTTCATCAGTTCATCTGACTGCATGTTTACTGCACAATATAAAGCGCCTTGAGGCGACTTTTGTTGCCATTTGGCGCTATATAAATAAAATTGAATTGAATTGAAATGTTTCCAGTCTGAATCCAATATAAAATCAAGGCATCAGCTATGGCTAAACCATGAGTTGCCACTGCACACACAATTCTGAACGTGTTATATGACAAACAGCAATTTACACAGAGCTGGACTGAAAGAGTTGAACAATTTCTAGAAGATTGCTTACGGGGGTAAAGACTGGAAATGATTGCTATGGGGGTTACATTGAGTCTTGGAAGAATAGCAGTGTGACTGCTTACTAAGAAATAGTTTTTCGCTTTTCCTTAAATATGTCATTACATGAAAAGGGTGTTCTTTGGGTATTGTCCTGTTTATTGTTTGTTTTGTCTACACAAGCACCACGTTCTTAGGGATGACTTATGGCTCTGCTGGCTGATCAGTAGACAACATTTAAATATCATTTTTGAATCATCATGAAACTTTGGACATTTGTTTAACATAGTTGAATCCTACTGACTGTGGTATTCGAATAAGAGACATTGCTTTTATTCTTGAGATAGCACCTTTCTACTCTACCTGAGCAGTCAAAGCGTTTTACACAACTTGCCTCATCCATTCATACCACTTTTTTTCAATGAATTTTTCTACGTAAGTGCTTTTTATCTAGCATTCAAACACATCGCTCCTCTGAATGCATTGGAGAGCAATTTGCAGTTAGTATCTTGCTCAAGGATCCTTGGCATGCAGTACTACAAGAGTGTGAGTATGGTAATATACTGATGTTTTTTCTAGCAGGCAGACAAAATCTTCTCATGTGGTGCATAAAAGATAATAGTTTTTTTTTTATTACTTAATTTTTAATAAAGGTTTTACATATTTTTTACAACAGAAAAGGAACACAACAAACAAACAAAAACAACAGTAACAAAACAAGCAGTCGACTGAAAAACAGTTTTTTCCCTACAAAGCAATTCTGGCAGTGAGAACATGACTTTATATTCATGAATTGACAACACATCTACAGATGTAAGAGCAGCCTCGGCGAGGCATACAGAAGTTTATATAGATGTGAGTAGGCACAAACAGGAATTAAAAATAAATAAATCCCATTCTAATTTCAGATAGATTTCAACCACTTGTCCCATGTTGTGGTATAAATATTATCTTGCAACCTTAACAAAAAGGTAAGTTTTTCCATTTTATGAATCTCCTCCACAACGCTCAACCAGTCGTCCAGAACAGGGGGGTCAGTACAGAGCCACTTACGAGTAATTGCTTTTTTCGCTGCAGCAGTAGCTGCATTTGAATAAAGCACCAAATCCACACTTTTAAGCTTAAATTTCAAAACTTACATTTAACTACTGATTTTATCTACTGTTCTGATTCTATCTGTTTTGATTTTATATACTGTTTTGTTTGTTTGTTAATTAGTTTGTTTGTTTGCTTGTTTTAATCAATTTTAAATCATGCTTTTTATTTGTTTTTGTTTCTAATGTCTCTGTAAAGCACTTTGAATCACCTTGTTGTTGAATTGTGCTATACAAATAAACTTGCCTTGCCTTGCCTAGCATTAAGAATCTTCAGGAGATATTTGTTATTGCTTGTTAATTCTTCGGGTAAGTCTCCTAAATAAAATGTTATGAAGGGCCGTTAGTCTGTTCTATCTTTGATATAACATCTTCCCAAAATTTAGAAAGTTTTCGACAAGACCAGAATATGTGGGTATGGTTTGCAACAGTTTCCCCACACAAGCCAGATAAGCAATGTAAAAGATGCCAAGGGGTTCAGTTCTTTCTGACAAGCTGTTGCCAGTTTCTGATCTCCTATCAGGGCTTGTATTGAAATGACCCCGCACATATTCTCAATGTCTTTCCATCGGGCCCCACAAGTATCATCACACCATTGTATAACTATTTTGAGTTGAGCAGCAAGGTAGTAATCTCGGAGACTTGGGAGGGAGAAGCCGCCTTTATCTTTATGAATTAATAATGTGCTATATTTAATTCTAGGTTTTCCGCCCGCTCCAAATAAATCAAGATATTTGTTTGTCCCAGTCATGGAACTGAGATTTGGGGATTTTGATAGGTAGAGACATAAACAGATACAGTAGGACTAAAAGATGATAGATTTTTAAAGCGATTCTGTAGTATTTCTGTCACGGTCCTGGGTCTTATGACCCAGTGTTTTGAGTTTGAGTTCATTTTGATGTTTATAGTTTATGTTAAGCCCTTCAGGTTTTCTAAGTTCATTTGTTACCATGTCTAGGTGATTTTAGTTCTTATTTCATGTTTCCAACCCATGTTAAGTCTCCCCTGCTCTTCATGTGTTTCATGTCTGTGTCTTACGTTGTCAAGTTCTGGTTGTCATGTCTGCGTTTCATTATATTTCCTGTTTTATTTTGGCAGGAGTCGTGTGTTCTTGGTTCTTTGTATTTTAGCTTCACTGCTCCTGTCATTAGGTTCATGTTAGTCAGCTGTTTCCTCATGTGTCTCCACTTCCCCTGATCACCTCATGTGTGTATTTAAGCCCTTTGTTTTCTGCATGCCATTGTCGGGTCGTCTGTTTACCTCACCTCAGTCATAGGTCTAGTTTTCGTCTGTTATTTCCACCTCAGTCATAGTTATAGTTTTTGGTCTCAGTACCGTTTAGTATTTTGTTTCTTAGTGTCTTGTCAGTTTACTTTGGTTTCCTGGTTTACTTCTGCCGTCATCTAATAAAGGATCACTTTTTCTGTTCAAACTTCAACTCCTCGTCCTCATCTGCTTTTGGGTCCTGTTTCCATTACACACCGGCGCACCCCGCCGTGACAATTTCAGGTCATTCCAGGTAATGAGGACCAAACCCTCCTCATTTAATTGCCTTTTGCCTCCCTAAGGAAATGCCGGTATATCTATCCTGTTAAGCCCGTGTACATTTCTTGGTAAAATGAAACAAAACAAAAAATTTTTTTTAAGAAAAGCTGTGGGTGGATATTAGCTTGGCTTAAGGCCTTGCCAGTATATAAAGACACCTTGACTAACTAGCAGCCAGATGCTGCAGATCAAATGCACTTGATTATCTGACCAATAGCAAGTGTGACCACCACTAGTTTGGTTCAGTGGAGCATTCAGGCGTGTTGCCACAGTCTTCCCAGGATGGGCGCGACAGCAAATTCACCCCAAGTCATACCTTCAAATGTTCATGTTCATGTACATCTTAATGTCAGTATGACAGTACAATAAGATTAAAAAAACAAGTAAGTAAGAGGCTGATTGATTGATTGTTTTTGGAATTTCTTAAAGTACATCTCATTATCGGACTGGCTGAATGGTTATATTGCCAATTCAGTTTTGTCAGAACTTTGAACCTGGTGTTCAAGTTTGAAAAACCACAGGAATAGCAGCAACTCACCAAATAATATTTGGCAGATGCTTGGATCCAGTCTTATGCACAAGTTTTTTAATGAATAGGCTATCGCCACATGTAGGTACTGAACACAAAAAAAAGAAGACATTGCCAGAGCTCAATATAGAAGTCAAATTCATGTCCAATTAATTTCCTCTGCCACCAGCCCTGATCCCCAAAACCTTTCCTATCCAACCCCAGGTCCACTGTGATCTTTGCGCTAACAAGCACTAGCAGCAGTAATGTGGACTGAAGGTCCAGAGAGACATTACTTTGACACAACACCACGGATTTCATGTTCATTTGCACTTTTAACATGTATTAGCTTACAAATCCTCTCCTTTCCTCCCTCCCCCCTTTTGCTGTCCTCCATTCTTAGTAGCACTATGATCCTTAATCATTGTCCAATGTACATCATTCCTCTTGCCTTTTAAAAATCATTTAATATCACGTAACAAGCAACGTAGAAGGATAACAAACAAGAAAATATTAATTCACAATTCAAAGAGGTTTGACTAGCACTTCAAAGCTACACAACCTCTGAAGAACATGTAACTGTAGTTCACCTTGGTGATATGTCAGTTTCTTTGATTGTACTATGAAAATAAACCCATGTTGAAAAAGATTAAAAAGGCATGTAAAAAAAACACAGCAAGAACTTAATAGGAAGAAGATAGAAATAAAGGCATTTACACTACATAAATGAGAAGTTGAGAAGATGAGTGTTCTGTTATCACTGGAGAAAATACCACTGTGTCCTTGCTTTTATGCTTCACCAACCATGGAAATGTTTGCTAGAGGCTGAGGTTGCCCTTATCATTTAAACTGATTTTGTAAATTTAGCTATTATTCCATTGTTTAGTTCAGTTAATATATAATAAGCTTCATTTATTTCTTCATTGTCTACTATTGATTTATTAAAGATTATGAGCTGTTTGGTTAAGTTAGAGAATTAAAAGCCAAGGGAAATATTCAGTGTTACAATTTAAAGAAGCACACAATTTTTGTAAAATATGCATTTAACAAAATTATATTTATGATTCAAAATACAAAAAGTCAAGTTAAGAAAACATATTTTATGTATACAAACTGTAGTCCATAATAAAAATACCTCAGATTGCCTTAACTGTCTGCTCTTTATTACTGAAGATGAAAATACAACTTTAAAGTATATTAAGAACCAATAAAACATATTCCCTCTCAACTCCAATGTTTGCTGTAGGCCTTATTGAACTTGAAGTCTAACAAAAGAACAACATTTCTTTTCTTTTCCTTTCCAAAAAGAAACTTTTTAAAATCTACTGGACCACCTCTGCAAGCTGAAAAAAAAAAACTAACATGATTTTATTAAAGCAGTGAAGATGAGATACTCTCATCACACAAAGTAAAGCCTAACAGACGAGCTCTTTGAATCAAAGGAATTTTCACTTGGCGATAAAAAAGTAACAAGGAGAATTTAATCTGATACTCCAGACATCAAAAGAGACTAAAGCTGACACACAACATGAAAAGAGTTGTTTTTAATTTTATTAAATTCATATGTGCATCTTTTTGACAGGAGGACACCTGCACTTGTGTCTGCAGTAAAAGATGGAACATTTTGAAGTCTTGAGATAATCATGGAAGTTTCAGCATTTACAAATGTAACCAGTAGGACGTTCTTCAACTATTCTATAACTATTACATTCTATACAGGTCAAATTTGACTAATTTTAATGTTTGAAATAAGTAAAAAATAAAACAAATTTCATCCTTTAAACCAGTCTTTTTCCAAAGTGACCCAAAATACACAAAAAATTTTATATTTTAATTTTTCATACTGTTTTACAAATGTTAAAAATTTGTGTACACTGCTCAAAAAAGAACACCTTAAAAACAATGAAAATTATGCTGCATATTCTGACATTGACTAATGCATTAACGTTATATTATTGTTGATTTAATATTTAAAATTAGCTTTTTTTTAAAAATATTATAGCATTAAGCACAGTGTTTAACATGGTTATATGATAAACCCCATAAAAGTAGATAAAATATATTTGAATCGTCACAGCTGTTATCTTTTTATCTTTTGGTAAAACAGGAAATTATGTTACTTGAAAATAGATGTATGTATGCATATCAATTGATATATATTTCCAATTTCGGTTTAAACACTTATTATGAAGGAATTCTGGGCCAGATCAAAATGGAACTGGAGAATACTGTGAAGGCAGGAAATATGACCAGTATGTAAGTTCTGAACGAAGTGAGATATTCACAGGTAGGTCCCCGGTGTGTTTGAGAACATTTAGATTGAAAGAAATAGAGGTATGAGGTCTTTGCACTGTCAGCACTAAAGCATTTGTGGAAAATTAAGGCTTTTAAGCCAAAGGTAAAATAAAAGGAGTCAGTTTATAGACTTGTATACTTTAATGTTAACTGACATATATTATCCTTCTTTTCTGCTTATATTATTGATTATTTATTGTTTGTTTTAAAGCACTTCCACTGCTCTGAAAAGTGTGAGATAAATAAAGATGATTCTTTTTCATTAGTATTCTACAGCATTTCCTCCTTTCGCATTAACTAAAAAGCTGGATTCCTTCATTGTTTATCCATCCATCTAAGCAATTTTCCTTGATTTGGTATTCAGGGTGTTAACTCTGAGAGCAGCCCCTTCATCTTTTATGAATTGGTACAATGATTGAAACAGTGTTCACACCATTTCAATGGAAAATATATGAACACAGATTTTACTTTTTTTGCCCTTGTAGAAATTACCACCATGCAGTGACCCACAAAATATAATGCTCATCAAGGTCAGAAAAAAAAAAGTGCAACATAATGTGTGCAACTCACACTGAAGTCATGTCAAAATTCGAATCATTATTTTTCTGCAACATTCGAACGTGTTCTTCACATAGCACACATTTTTATTCATTTTCTCCAGCCTGAGAAAACTTTCCTCTATAATAATGTGCTGGATCTATGCTTTAAAATCAAGATGTATGTATAGAAAGACTGTTGTTTCCATGTGTAGTTATTTAAGTTTGGGAAAGTTGCACACCTTTGGTTTTGGAGTGTTATGTTCCGGTTCAAGTCATTTCCTGTTATATTTTGTAATCATTAGTCTTTGTGTATTCTAATCAGTTTTACTTCCTCCCTTTAGTAGTTTTCCATCCTTGATAATTATAATCTATGACCTGATTAATCTGACCGGCGTTGCTTTCTACATCCATTCCCAAACTACCAATTACTCTTCTGTGTCCAATTACTTAATCACTCACCCCAGTATATATACACCCATTTGTTCTCCCACATTGTCTTGTTACTACTAGTCCAGTTTTCCTGTACCTTTTTTTCTGGAGTTCCTGGTGTTTTTATTTGTTTCGGCCCACGTTTTTAGTCTCTGGTTTCCTCTTGTATGATATTTTGTCATGTTTTTGCATTTTGCCTGCCCCATGTCTGCATTACTTGTGCTTCAATGCTGTCTTTCTGTGTATTACCACTGGTTGGATTAAAAGGTTAGATTTTTGGTCCTCCTCCAGTGAAATTCTCACAACCCTTCCAACATATATGAAAAGCCAAAAGCAGAAAGATTCAAAGAATGATCAATGATAACTGACATTAAGTGACACATTACATAAAAAAGAAGCTGGGGTAGAGTTTGGTTGCAAAGCTTGAAGTGTGAAGTTAAAATTACCTAAACAGCACACCCTGCAAGAGATTTGCCAAATGCATATGACTGAACTATTAGCTTGATTTTGTTTCCAGCCTGAACTAAAGATGCCCTCGATTTGAATTATATTCTTTATATGAGAGGCCAAAACAAAACTTGGACACACCAAAACAGCATCCGATAGTATTGAAAATCACAACTTCCAGTACTTGCAGTTATTTTTCTATCTTATGTCAATCAGTGAAGTTTTCTCATCCTACTTCCGCTTATCTGCAGCAGTTCTCGAAGCTAAAAAGATTTTTTTTTAATTGCATTTTATTCACCAGTAACTTTTATTTTCCAAGCCCGTATATCAGTACAGATGTTTCTATCGACAGTCAAAACAAGACACACGCAGCTTGCTCTATGCTGAGGTCAGAGGGTGTCTTTTATTAAGCAAAATATAGAATCGCTGCATTGGACTACAGCGTAGAACACCAGTCTCAAGTAAATTACTTTAAAACTAGCTTACAGTTTTTTTGTCTCTTATTTTGACCTGTGTCAGCAGGTTTTTAAAAACATGCCACAAATTCCATCTAAGCACATGTCAGCCATGGCATGAATCATATCTACATTTTAAATTTTCCTAAATGAGACAGTGGGATTAGAAAATGAAAACCCTACTCAGATAAAAACAAAATAAAATAAAATAATGCATATTAAATGGAAGGCCACAAAAAAAGAAAACTGTAAATAAAATGATATGAAATACAATGTTAAATAAGTGTACTGGTTATTAAAAAAACCCCCAACTAATTTACGTAATTTTAGTATTAGGTATTAAAGAGACGGAACAATTCTCCACTACTGAAACAGAGTATTGTAGCTCAATTGTAACTGATATCATTGGTGTATTCAGAGCGACAGATAATCCTATTTTAGCCTGGCTGTCAGTCATTGCCAGAGCTTCATGACCTTAACACTGTGCTTGATACCAAAGCATGCAATCTTAACTGGCCATCCGAGAATATTTCACGGTATTACAGACACTGCTGCTAATTATCTCACACAGACAGTGTTCTCTGCTGTCTTTGGGTTTTCCTACATCCCAGTTAACACACTTAGGAAATGAAATGTGCTATAGCTTCATCCTAAGTAGTAGTGATTTCCAATTTAATTTCCATCCATGTGTTCCATTTGGTCATCCTGTATAGCGATTTTCAGTACCATACAGTACAGACTAGGACTGATAATGATGCATTTTTGTATCGTTTCGCACAGTTTAATTCTAACTGAAACTGTCTAGAGTATAAAATCCTGCACGGGAAGATCTGATTTCAGTGCTCTGATTGCACAAAAGACACTTTTGACACACAAGTTTTTCGGCAGAGCACTGACAATGAGACGGTAATAATTTCTGACTCTTAGACAGCATGCAGAATAACTTGATTGAATGAGTATAATTATGCAAGAGTAGGCAATCCATCCTCATTACCACAGGCATCCCTCACATGGCCTCGGCTCCATAATTATTAAGTGTATTTAATCCTTACTTTAAGTGCTCCACCTGAGTGTGCTCTCAGTGTGGAGTGAGTGGTAGATGTGACTGAACTATACTATAAAATGGAACTTTATTTTGCTTCTAAGGGGAGACCAAGTAAATCCAAATCAAGACAAAGGGTGGTGGTATGATTAGATGCTTGATGGCTAAATGTGAAAAGGGCAGGGCTACGCTATGGCACACAGTATCAAAGTGTATGCAACTAATATGTATTAATATGTGCAATTAAATGGCCCCATGCAAAGGACACTGAAAGTGCCTACATAAAGACGCTTTCATGATTTACTGATTCTCCCTTTCTCACCCACTGTTTTCAACAATACCACGTGACGTCAGCGTGAGATTATTTTCTCAATTTCCCTCACTGATAATTGGCTTCCAACAGATTGACCTTTCTATTTAGTTTTTGATTAAAAATGGGTCCCTTAACTTACATTTGGATATTAATTGATGTCACTTACTGTTCAGCTTATAATTTGGCCAATGCACCATTTAACTTTCAAATATTGGCGTCTTACAGGAACACCTTGTTTGCATTTTTAGTCTCAGTCAATGTGGTCTATTTAAGCATGCATCACATTTAGGAGCATTTTTCATCTTCGTTTGTAATATGTAACTATGTTATTGTGTTTAAAAATCCAAAGTGATGGGAAAATAAGCAGCATTTAATAAAAAATTCTTACATCACACCTGCGAAAAACAGCAAAAACAACAAAAAATGGTATAAAGTGTTTAAAATGGATCTGTTGCACCATATACTGATTTTTTTTGTAATGTACCGATGAAGATAACAAACAAATGTTCCAAACAATTCATAAATAATTACAACACATATGTGCTCAGATCAGATTCAGATCAGTCACGTAGGGATGGATGTTTCATCAAGTATAGATGATGAAAGACCAAACTGAAATAATACAATGCCCACACTTTAAAGACAATAACAGTACCTCTTTTCAGGCTTTGTAATAGTCGGTAGTTTGTCATCTGTGAAGACTGAGTTGAGGGCCCGGTGTAATCTCTGGAAAACAAGCAACAACATGTGCTTACTGTAAATGATGTGTCTGATTTTTAAGTGTCTGAAAGACTTTACCATAAGCAGCAACAACAAAGCAAGAACAAAAAACAAATGCACAAAATTTGCAAAACCAGAAACTGTAGATAAAAACTATTCATTTTATAAATCTTATTTTTCGTACTTGCTTGCACAAACTATTTTTAAATTATAGTGTGACCACAGTCACGGTCACCACATGTGTGTTTGAGTGTGAGTCTGGTCCATACCTGGCTTGTGTGTAGCCAGTATTTGAAGCGTGGCTCCTTGACCCTTGGGATCACCAGCTTGTACACAATGTGTTCCGCTATGGTGGTCAGCAAAGATAAAGCCACGCCCACACACAACATCACAAACAGACCAGAAAAATGCTTTATACCCATCTGCAGCGTCTGGAGAGAAAGAAATGAGACAATCAGTATATGATAGAGAAGCTTGAGAAAGTGAAAAGGTGGGAAGGATAAAGGAGGTTATACAGGGAGTGTGTGTATACAGATATGCATATGGAGAAGCAGATGTTTAAAAACAATCCATGAACAGTCAAGTGAAACAGATTGTTTTCGCAGGATGCTATGCAACGGACTATAAAAGTAAAGGCTTTGGCAATTTACTGGTCTGGAGCATTCAGTTGTTTGTTAACACAATGACACAATCTTCCCATGAGTGGATGCCCCAGCAGAATTACCCAGAGGTCAGACCTTGCAAGCTCAGAGAAACTGCAAAAAACCCAGGAGCAATACCTCAAATGTTACAGCCTCCAGTTAGCACATTAAATATTAAAGTTCATGACAGTATGATTTAAAAAAAAAAAAAATGAACAAGTGTGTGTTTGGAAGTGTTGCAAGCCTCTTCTCTCTAAAAAGAACATGGTAGCACTGTTTATGCTTGCAAAACGGAATCTGAAGAAACCACAAGACGTCTGGATCAATGTCCTTTGAACAGATGAGACCAAAACAAAGATGTTTGGCAAAAAACAAACAAATCGTATCGGCACAAACACCTCTGTCAAGCACAACACTTTAGTGATGATGATTTGGTGGTTGGTGGTTGGTGGTTTTGCAGCCACAGGACCCCTGCACCAAACTATTCTAGAGCCAAATGCTAGGCAATCTGATGAACTGCTGAAGCTTCACTTCGGCCATGCAACAGGGCAATGATCTCAGTACAATGAAGCATAGAACATTGACAACAGAAAGAATCAAGGTGTTGCAATGACCCAGTATAAGTCACACAACAGTGTGAGGGGATTACAAAGTCATATAGAAAACAAGTACTTTAAGTTATTCCTGCTAAAGATGGTTTTATAAGTAACTGAATCTGTAATTTAGGGTGTACTTAGATTTTCACAGGACTGCATAGAGTCCTCTTATTCATATGACAGTAAATGACTTTAAGCTTTATACTTATATCTTGAAATTCTCATTGTCTAATTATTTGAGACACACAATGCAATAAATAATATATTAAATGTATTGCTTACATGGGATTCATATGGATTATTAGCTTATTTTGCTCATAAAAAGAAACTGAGGGCAAAATTAAGGGCGATAGCCTCCAAATATCATTACGAAGTCAGTCACAGGTAAAAATTGCTTGTTTCATTTAAATAAAAACAGAATAATTTTTCAGAGGACTGGAAATCTGAAGTAAGACCACCTTGCATTTACAAACTCAGGGCAAACACGTCATGAAATTAATTTTAAATCTCTTGGAACAAGTTTTCTCATTCTTCTGAAATATAAGAGAATCCCTCTGGGATATCACACTTTCGATCAGATTGTGATTGCCTCCTTCACATCTTAATTTACACTCGTTCTGTTCTAAATGTGTCCATATTATTGTGCGAGTCTGTACATGTAGCCATCTACAAATGTGATATAACACTTTGCTTAACTGACCACTTGTTGCAGTTACTGCAGTTACATATATTCTCATAAGGATCTTTTTAGTGCTGAGTGTGCAATAGCTTTTTGATACTGGGGCAGCTGCAGTGATTACATTATAAAGTCATGTTGGTGAAGAATACATGATGGATTAAATTTATCAATGCATTTTTGTGACTTGGCACGCTAGCAGTAATGAAATTTTGGACGGTGGAAGATAATGATTCCTGAGAAGTTGTTGAATAAAGAGAATAGTAACCTTTGGCTGTGCTGGCATACATTTTAAACTCTATAGAAATCCATTGGGATAGGGGAAAAACTACTGCGGTATCCTTCAAATTCAAGATGAGCTCACTGTATATATGTGACGTTAATCTGATCTAAGGCTACTGTCACACTGCAGGTCTTAATGCTCAATCCCATTTTTTGATCAAATCCGATTTTTTTTGTCTGGTTGTTCATACTACAAAGGAAATATGACAGCAAACGCTCTCTAGTGTGAACGGTTCACGGCCCTCAAAGCGGCCCGCATGCGCAAAAGAAGACGTCACACACAACGCCTTCTGTTTGCGGAAGCAAAAATGGCGGCTACAGAGCTAGTAGGTGTTGTCGCAGCAGTCTATCAATTCCTGCACAGTCGTAACCGACAGAATTTTGAGAAATAAATTAGAGAGAGAAGGACACTGAGAAATTAAGAGAGCCCGTGCTATAACAATGGCCGCCATGCTTTCTCATTTGTTTTCTCTAGCGCTGATAATTGGTGTCTGTCTTGTGTCAGTGACGTAAAAGAC
>NW_005187433.1:2018424-2039336 GCF_000239375.1 Pundamilia nyererei | reverse complement strand
GAGTGGAAAAGTACGAGTTGTCATCGAGCAGAAACGGGAGCTGGAAGCATGTAAATATAATAATAACCACTGCAGCCAAGAAGAGAGCCTAACAAGCCCAGTTGTAAGTAAGCTATTAAGACTCGACTGTACACCGTGTTCGTGTTTTCCTCCGAAAACAATAAGTTCCGTTGCAGCAGCCTTTCAACGCCTCTCTCTGTCTCTCGCAAGCAAAGTTGACCCACACAACAGAGTAAATCTATTTTTCGGCTACGAGCCCGAAACGGAACCGATGTATTAGCCAGAGGTCCCTTTACTACGGTTCGGAGTCGCGGACCTTCAGTAATAGTAATAATTCACACAGCAATAGTACATTCATGTAGTTGTAAAAAGCATGATAATGTATTAAGTAATCCAAAGTATTCAGAATATGTTACTCTCATTGAGTAACGTAACAGAATACGTTACAAAATATGTTTTGGGGCATGTATTCTGTAATCTGTAATGGAATACATTTTAAAAGTAACCTTCCCAACACTGCTCATTAGAAGGCTCAGCACATGAAAACACATACTATATGCTACAGGTTTTTGGTAACACATGCTTCTAGGCTCATACCACTATATACAACAATCATTTCTAATGGTGCTGTTATATTT
Organism: Pundamilia nyererei; assembly: GCF_000239375.1. Taxonomy (NCBI): domain Eukaryota; kingdom Metazoa; phylum Chordata; class Actinopteri; order Cichliformes; family Cichlidae; genus Pundamilia; species Pundamilia nyererei. The sequence goes on along the minus strand of NW_005187433.1, from coordinate 2,038,698 downwards.
CACCATTTGACTGCATAAATTAGCAGAAAAAAAATCAATAAAAAAGCACATCACTTTTGTCATCTTCACTTCTTTTATCACCATTTATTTCTCGGTAATGCTAAGTTTGGCCCTCCTAATGTTAGGTAATTGAATAATATGCAATTTATTGGTATTGATTTTATTACTTCAAATGGGATCCGATTCTTTGGGGTGACGGAGAGCTGGGTAAATGCCAGAGAGCTTGGCTACTGTACCTCAGTGAAGCCAATCCATCAGATTTTTCATCTCTTCAGAATCCTTAGGCTTACTGCTGGTGGTAGTCACTCATCGGTATAAATAATTGCTACAAAAAAGTGCTGAGCAGGGCTAAAACTGGGCCAAGCTTGTCAGTAACTCATATTGCTTATATGACATGAGGGCCCTGCTGATGTTGCCCGATGTATGCAAGTGAACAACAAAGTTTAGAAATCAGTTTAGGTCATTTTAAGTTAATGATATATACTTGATATTTAAAATCATTACCAATAATATGAGAACCCTAAGTGTGCACATGATCACCGTACTGTGGTTTCTGTGAGGCAAAAATTGAAATACACACCCAGATGAAGCTAAATATCAGTTGAGCAGGTTTCTCCTCCGTAGTGTTAGGCAGACTGAGGTATGATGGTGCAAAATGAATTGTACCCGGAGCAATTTAAATGTCTGCAGCTCTAGATAGCATCTATAACACGTCTAACTGCTACACACCGGGAAATGATTCACTTAGGTGACATTGAATCTGTGGCAATGCAACGTGCCACATTGCCACAACTCCTGCTTCTGAGCTCATAAAATGGCAATTTACATTTAAGATTAAGTATTTAGTAGACGCTGTCATTCAAAGGTACAAATCACGAGTGCTTATTTAGGCGACATCCTTGTGATCGACAGACATTATGTTGCCATCCACACAGCAGCTAAGAAAATAAATACAAAGAACAAAGTACAAAAGGATCAAGCGCAGTATGCTGTGTGCAGTCTGCACTGAGCCATAGGAGCCTCTTTTATAGTGTTTGAAGTCACAGTCGGGGAGAAATATGGCCAGAAATAACTAGTATTGCATTTCTAATAAAACATATATTTCTCATACTATGAGTTACTCGAGAAAATGGCCTCTTTTGCATTGACATCTTGTAGTATAATTATTGAAGTAGACTTTATGTGTAGTGAACAAAATATGAAAGATTACTTTTCTGAGTAAGTCACTGTGTGGGGTACATAAGACTTTTCAGAGCTTTCAAATAAAGATTCCACATAAATATTTGACAGCAAAGAAACTTGAGTAAGATTTGAGTAAGACATAAAAATGAGACAAATGCGTTATATTATATTGTTCTGATTTTGAAATTGTAGAAATGATCATTTATGATATAATGAAATGATAAATACGCTCTATTTTCCCTACACTGCCTCGCTTTAATCTTACCTCAGTCACAGCGAAACTGCGCTTCCCGCAGGGAACGACCTTGTACCATTTGTCATGCAGCATGTCCATGAAGCCATCTGACTTGTACTGACTAATAAGCTCCGAGATGTTGGAAGTGAGTGGAGAGTTCTGAGGGAGGCCAATGCCATAGCCTGCCATTGGACACACACAAACACACACAGAGACTCTTTAGCGATTATTCTTCTGTCATAACGGCAAAAACACCTTTTTTCATGTCACCTTCATGCTGCTGTTGTATTCTTTCCCTGGTCTACAGCCATGGGAAAAACAAGCTGCTGAGCTGATACACTTGGAGGTCTGGATAATTTAGCTTTTTTACTTTAAAAAGTCATAATTTTTCCAAAGCAAAGCTTGATGATATAATTATATCTCTGAACGTCTTAGCAGGCCAGGAGAGTGTGACAAATTCAGCAACAGCCAATTGCAAAAGTACCTTTCCTTGGTAGGAAGCGTGCTGATTGATGTGTATTGTATCTTGAAGGCTTAAGAGTGCATTAAGTAATTAACAACACCGCTGGAATGTGGGACTACGATGGCTTGTAATGGAAGCAACCGCCACGGGAACATTTTCACAGCGGGAGGAAGAGGCTTTCTAAATGGACCACAGATTAACAGTAGACACTGGAGAGTGTAAGCTTTTGAAAGCCAAAAGATTAACCACTGTGTAAACGTTGAGTGATTGATATTGTTAAATTTAGGCTTGTTCTAAAATTGCTCATGGTCAGTTAGTCTGCAGTGACGCAGAAAGACCTCTTAAAATCAGGTGATGATTAAAACCAGAGCTGGTGGATGCTATTCACGTGTCAGAGTAGTGATAGATTTCATCTAAAATGTTCATAATTGATATGCTCGCACATTACCTTCAATTGCAAAAGGTTTTCCTACTGTTAGTGTTTTACAGTCTGCATCTATGGAGACCTCATAGTCCAACAGTGCTTTGTCCATGATGAATGCATCCAATTTCTGAGGGTCAGCCCTGTAAGCAAAACAACATACTGTAAGTACACTGCAGCTGCAAAAAGTACCCTGTGCACATTCATAACACTCCTCCAGCACAGCATAGTGATGAAATCAAACATTTGTGTTCACTCAAATTTTGCCATCATTCCTCAAGCTAAACAGTAAGAGATTATGCATATATTGTGCTGCATAATTTTGCAGACATAATAAGAATTCAAATATAATTGTAATAAATGTAATTTATATTGTGTGGGTCATTTTTAGGCAGTTGAACTTTGTAATACTACATCAAGTAAACAAACTGGCATTTGCAGTGTGATAGATGGATAATTTGCAAGACTCATCGAGTGATTCTCTCAATATCAGGAGACCAACAGCAAATCTTTTACACTATTTTAAGCCGCCTTCTGAATTTGACATGAAAAATTAATCTTCACCACCTCAGGAGACAGTAGCTTAAATGAACCTTAGCTCATTGTCTCACTCTTCGTCTGTGACTCTGAAGCTTATTTTCCCTGTGTCTGTCCTCGTGTCACTTCTCTGACTTCACAGGGTGAGTAGAAAGAATGAACTTCACCTTCAGTCATTCTGTTTTAACAGGTCCTACAAACCTTTTTTATGCTCTACCTAACTTCATGTGTAGGGCAGAGCTGAATATATAGGCCCTATGAAAACTGTTTGCATTTTTCTTCTCTGGAAATCAAAACATGCAAAGTTTAATTAACGGTAAAGCACGAAGACTGACTGCAGACATGGTGCTACTTAATGCACAATACAAACTGAAAATGAAACCGAAAACAGCGAATAAAGCATAAAAGCATGCAAGAATGAATTGTTTTTCTTTGAGCTTGTGGGCGTTTTACAAAGCCTTTTAAATGGCAGCACACCCTGAAATTATCACTGAGAATGAAATGTAAGTGATTCAACAAATATTTTTGCCTTGTTTGAACTTCATAATTCTGATGCTGGCCTTGCCTTTACTTTTTCCCCAATCCTTTCATTGGCTACCTTTCAGGAAAATTACTGCCTGCCTACAGATTTTTGCCAATTTATTTGTATTCCTCACAAGTCTGTTATATAGAGGTGAGATATTACGTCACAACACTCTGAGAGGCTTTTACAAATCAACTTTAAAATGTCTTTACTGACAGCTAGAGTCTACCGGGATACAAACGCTACAAAGACTTTTTCAAGATATACTGTGTTTTGCTTGTTATCAAGGACAGCGTTTGAAATCTTGCACTATCTTCTCCCTGCAAGCTGCCTGTTCATTATTACCGGCTGAATTATGCTGCAGCTGGCATCCTTGGTCTTTTACCACAGCATCTCATTTATGGTCAAAGCACTATCTTGACATCAGCCATCTAACAAACTAATATGATTAAATCACGATGCATTCCTTTTTACATCATCTATAAATCACATATTTGCATGAAGGGAAAACACCACTGCTGACATCAAAATGTCTGTGGTGTACTTTTATGTAAAGCCAGAGTTTCCATTACTGTGGGGTTATAGGGATAAGTCTTTGCATTATGAAGTACATTCGCAGGTTGAAATTGCTCTCTAATAAATTGTGTTCTCTGTCGTATTAGAGTAGCATTCCCTATATATCCATTAATAGGCCAGCTGTAATGGTACATGACAGCTGTCTGATGGCTTGTAATGCTTCAGCCAGTGAATTTTTTCCAAATGCTCTAATTATAAAGAAGACAGGCTGCAGTCAGTGGTGTTGATAGTTTGTTTCAGTAGCACTGGTGAGACATGGTCATTAAAGTTGAAACATTATTGAAAAAACAAAACAAAAGAATTGCCCTGATAAAAATCAGTGCTTACTGTAACCGGTGCCTAGTGTGTAGGGATGACAACTCCAAGTAGTCATCTAAATTACTGTATTTTCTCAAGCATTTCACAATGTGTGCTACATATACAGCAGCATTTTGTTTATCTGTCTTGTTTTTTGTTAATTATCCATTTGATAAATAAGAGTGTGCCCCAACAGCCTGTGTGGCACACTCTTATTTACCATTCCCATGATCACTGTCAGCGTCATCAGCATTAGGGGTGGGCTTTAATAATCGATTCATCGATTAAAATCGATTCTGGCTTGGATAACGTGATATCGATTCATTAAAATCCTGAATCGATTTTTTTTATATAAATGTATTTTGCCAAAAATTCCAGAATCTCAGATGAAACGTCACAAAATTTTGACAACCACCAAACATTTAAAACAGTAAATGAGAGCAGCTACACGGCTTCTGCACAAAGACGTAAACACAAAGCGCCGACCCGCGGATCAGAATCAGTGAGATGTCGCCTTTCTCCCCCGACGGCACGGACACGGTCGAGGCAGAAAGCCGACAGCTCGCTGATTCTGATGTTTCGGCGGGTCCGCGCTTTGTGTTTACGCCCTTGAAATCACCTTCATGTGTTTCAGTGTTTTATCTTCAGCTACTTTGACACAAAGGCCTCTGCTGTGATGCTCACACCTTTGATAAAGTCTGGAAAGTGTCAGCTACCTTTTTATAGATACAAAAATATGTAAATGTACTGATCTGAATTATAATATTTCTGACTGTCTGAGGCAAAATTTCCCAGATTCAAATCGAATCGAATTGAATCGAATCGTGGATTGAATCGATTCAGGACCTTGTGAATCTGAATCAAATCGATTATAGAAATCAGTGACGATACCCAGCCCTAATCAGCATGTTCTTATAAGATCCCTTAAAACCTGGTTTTGATTGTTAATGTTTACCTCCTTGTGAAAATACACTCAATATTCAGCTGTACTGCTTGCTCTTTGTTTGGTACACCTCTAGTACTGGGTTGGGCTCCCTTTTGCCTTTAAAATTGCCTTAATTTTTCATGGCATATATTCAACAAGGTGCTGGAAACATTGCTTAGAGATTCTCCTGGAAGCAGCCATCAGAAGATAGGAGCATGTGGTCAAACAAGCTCACAATATTCAGTTAGGCTGAGCTTTTTTATTTTGCCCAAAGTGTGCCAAGAGAAAAACAAACAAACAAACAAACAAACAAACCCCCAAAAACAACCATTACATTACACCAGCAGCCCCAACCACTGATACAAGGCAGAGTGGATCTATGCTATTCTTTATGGCAAATTCAGACCCTACCTGATGTTGCAGTAGAAATAGCAACTCATTTGAACCAGGCAATGTTTTTCCAATCATCTATCATCCAATTTTGGTGAGTCTGAGTGAACTGAAGCCTCGGTGTCCTGTTTTTAGCTGACAGGAGTGCTCCCTCCATGCTCTTCTGCATACCATAATTGCAGTAAGTGGGTAATTGAGTTATTGCTCAGTCTTGTCATAGTCTTGTCATATTCCTCTGACATCAGCATGGCATTTTCACTGGATATTTTCTCTTCGTTAGGGGGTTCATCCCTGAGATGATTCTGTGGGAAACTTCTTATACCAGCCCGTCTGGCAACAACAACCCTGCCACATTCAAAGTCACTTAGGATACCTTTCTTCCCCATTCTGATGCTTAGTTTGAACTTTACCAGGCTGACCTGACTATGTCAAAGTGCATTAAACTGCTTACGAAGTGGTCAGCATGGAGTTTAGTCTGTTTGTCAACACTAGCAAGGCATTGGAGGGGGAGGACATTACAACTATAATTTTTTTTTTTTTGCTAAACAGCAGTCTGGCATTGAAAAAAAGATAAAAATTATTTCTACATAGCACTGTGTACTTTGGAAAGTTGGTCCGTTCTTATTAGGAAGGAAAAAAGAAAAAAAAACATTGCTCACTAGAGCCGACCTCACTCTAATTACCCCTCAAATAAACATTGAAGCTGAAAAGACTACATTCCTCCACCCCACAGGCAGTACATTGAATTAATTATCAAAATATGACAAAAGATATGATCCAAAGTAAAATCCAAGAAAAGCAAGTATACTTACACTTCTATGAAAACTTTAGTGCAATTAGTGCAGTATATATTAGAGATATACTATCAGTCTGTTAGTGCACAAGTATCTTGCATATGTATATACATAATGCTTAGTCCCTAGTGAAGTAAATCCCAATGCAGAGGATTGCATTGCGGCACATTTGTATACTGTCTTGTTGCCAAGTTGTAATTTTCTAAAGATGACATTTTTGCTTTCCCTCTAATCAGCATTTTACAAGCTCAGTAAAAATAAATCTTGTTTCATCCGTTCAAATTGTGTTCCATGCAGACCTGCTGTCTTTAAAAAAAACAAACAAACCTAAAACTATATTCTGTTATGCACCATGGGTTGCTAGTTGAATGTTGAAAGGGCTGAGGATGACAGCAGTGGCAGGAAAAAGAGGAAGGTAAGATCTGAATGAGAACAGGCAGGCTTGTGGTGGGGAATGACAGCAGCAGGGATGCAATTTTCTTCTCCTTTTTTTTCAAATCTGGCTTTCATTCAGTATGCGCACACTCTTATTTTTTTATTTTTTTATTTTTTATCAAAGATGATGCAGTTTCTTTTTTTCACTTGTGCAACCAAACAGAAGTTGATTTTCAGGGGCAATGACTAGAGAAGTTACCTAACTGAGCGGATATTAGGAAAGCTGACAGCAGTACCTGGATCAGTAAAGACTGAGCATAAATCAATAAAGATTTGATTTTGGTCCTCCAAAAAAATGTATGTCTGCCTGTATGCTATATGTGGCCTGTATGCATCTTATAGCCCTACTTGAGATGATGTATGCCATCTGGCGTTGCCGGGACATTGTATCTTCTCATGTACTCGTGCATCTCGGGGAAACTCTTCTTGACGTAGTCCTCTGCACTGCTTTCTCTCACTGTAGCAAATCTGAATCCCTGAGAGGGATGGTGCAGCTGCAAGAAAGAAGAAATAAAACAAGATACCTTCAGAACTCAAATCAAGAAAGTTTGTTGCTTTACATTTTCTTTGTTTCTTTACACTAATTTGTTTCTTTTTTTTTCTTGAACATGCCGACTCTAAACATTCCTGCATTCTTGTAATTCAGTGACTTAATGAGCTGCCGAAAACCAATTAATCACCTTAATTCCCACGCGCCCCTACAAGGTTGTTTAATTAAAGAGTATATTTGCTGAGTAACAATTTTAAAACAATGAAACATCAGTGTAAGTACAAAAGCAAACAAATAACCTCTAGACATTTTAAATATTTGTTTAAATGAAATTCATTTAGAACAAAAACAACTCAGAACCAAAATGCAATTTGTTATTATGATTTAATGATATCAATATAAACACAGGAAGAAGACGTATTCATATCACACTGAATATTTCTCCTTATGTAGTCAGTGTTTCAATAAATCTGTGTGTATATTTTCCTTTGGCTCACCAATATAAAGATATGAGTGGTGACTAAAGACTTTTCTCCTATACTATACTGATTTTTACCTTTGGATCATGGATTCCCGACAACTGTTCATAAGTTTTCTCCCCAACCATTACAGCAGCCAGGTTAGCAGTATAGGTGGACAGACAGAATAGACAGAAGATGGCCCAAAGGTTCATCAGCAGACGCCCAGTCCAGCATTTTGGTGGCTTGATGGCCACTGTTCTTCCAAAGAGAATGGCATAGCACACATTAAGTGCTGAGGAGAAGGAGAACACTCGGTCACGGTTGCGTCCACGTGGCGTCATACCAAATGGACTGTGCCACTCATACAGAGTGAGGAAGATGGCGGTGACATGGAGGGAAACAAAGATGCCGAGCCACATGGACCAGTGTAGAGGCCACATAAAGGCACCGATGGGTGCGGCTGTATCACGAGTACGCACCTGGGCAGGTGGGGATACAGGATTGAAGAAAAAAAAAAGCACTGCATAAGGAATATTGCAAAACTGAAACGATGTTGTAATTATCAAAAATTACTGTTGTTCTCAATGTTTCATAAATCAGAGGAAATGTGGAGTTTTTGGAAGACATTAATTAGGACTATTATGGAAAGATCCTATCAGCCCCCCTCCCCATCCTCCCTCTCCCTTCACTACAAATAAACTCTATAATAATAAAAACTGATCACAGTGGGATGCTGCAAATTCATTATAGTACCCTTGCCTCAATTGGAGAAAATTGGTTTCACAGTCCAGTGATTGTGAAGCAAATGCTGTTTCTGACGCTGCTGTTTGTAAGAGAGATACTTCTAGTGGAATGGGAAAAAGAAAAAAATACAGATAATAGAAAATACATCCACTGTAAATAAAGCAGAACGTCTACATCTGTAGCAGCATACTAGGAAAAAGTAACAATAGTGATTACCACCATCCCTATGCCTGTCAGCTGTTGAGACTAGCTGCAGTAATTGTAATAATAAGTTCTTTCTGCAAAGCTGTATAACCCCCAGAACAGCCCCGCATATGGGATTGCACTGGAATCCAATAATGTATGGTTGGCAGTGGTAAAACATATTGATACTGACCGTCTGCATACTGAGAGGAGAGAGTTGAGGTCAGGTCAATGATACACATCAAAGAGAGATAGGTTAAAGAGTAACAGAAATTAGGAGAAGAAGTGGAGAGGAAAAGAGGAGGAAAAAAGAAGCCAGAGAGTGAAGAGCAACACTGACCAGAATTCCTAGGCTTGTGGAGAAGAAAGGTGAGGTGAAGTCAATCACCTGGCTCCTAGCTGAATTAATGCTAAAAGATGTCACTGCCAGGTGGGCAGCACCACTGAGAAGATCACCCACCAATCCTGTCCAACGACCATTCTTAAACCCCCCGTATTTCCCATCACCAACAATGTAGAGATCGAAAGTAAAGCCCATGTCCTCCCCCAGCTTCTCCAATAGATCAATGCAGTAGCCATAGCAGCATTTCTTTAGATCTGTGGGAACAGATCCATTGGTTCCTCTGAGGTTCTGGAAAAGTCCTTCCAAAACTGAAGAGTCATTGGTAAGCGGGTCCAGGCACAGCTGCCCGGCAGGACATAACCCATCCGAATCCACTTCACGGGTAAATACAAATGGGTGCTCCACCAGTGTCACTACTCGCATGTGCAACCGTGGAGGTCGGCGCCAATCGCCACCTCCTCCAGAACCTGGATGGTTTGGCCAGGCTGCTGGGTCCATCAGAATTCTCCCCCTGCGCCAGCGTCCCAGGCGGGTCCAGGTTGGCTGGCCTAAGGGATCCAGCTGGAGGGACCAGATGTAGTGATGGGCTTCTGAGATGACATTCTGGCTCTGACTGTTGCTGGATATGAAACCGCTCTGGCCCTCAAATGATGTGTTGGCTACAAATCTGAGGAGAATGAAGAGAAAGAGAAAACAAGAAGTGTCAGGGGGAAAAAAAGGAGTGAGGGACATTGTGAAGAAGCTTGGAAGAGAAAAAAGGCGAGCAGAAGGGTACACACAGTTTTACTGGACACATGCTTAATGTCAAACATCATTAAAATTTTGGGAACATTTTTTAACAATATACTTATTATGTTTGCAAAGAGTGATACCCAGTCAAAAGTCAATCAAAAATCAAACTCTGGGCTCAGTGCATACAGATGTTCAGTATAATAGCACATTTTATCCCCTGTAGACAATATTCTTACAGGAAGTCTCAAGAGAACAGGTTTATTTGATTTGTTTGTCTAAACTGAACACACGTCTATCTCTTTTGCGCACTAATACTAATGCAGTTAAATGCTAGATCTTAAAGGTTTTGTGCTTCTCTAAAAAATCAGCCCTCTTAAATGACTTAAATGAATTATATTAAAAAGTCAATATTTTCTGTGCATTCAATTCCATTTGTTGTCTTTTGTGATCAAAGACATTTGAAGTATCAAAAAGAGAGCTATAGGTAAATTTTTTATGTACATTTTTTGTGTGTGGGAGCACTGTTTGCAGGTTGGCACTATCTCCTCATGGGAAGAATGTCCTGGTTTTAAATCCACTGGCTTGATGGGGTCTTTCTGTCTAGAATTTGCACATTAACAGCATGGTTGTGTGGGTTCTCTGTCTCCAAAATCCAAATACATGGAAGTTAACAGGTATGAATGGTTGTCTGTCTCTGAGTATTAGTTCTACAACAGACTGGTAAACTGTCCACCTCTCGCCCTATGGGAGCTGGGAAAGGCTCCATCCCCACCACAACCCTGAATTGTTTGAGTGGAAGAAAATGGATGGATGGATGAGTTTGAGCATTTTTCCAAACTATTTGGGATTATAACCAATGAAAAGAAAATCAATTCGACCATATGCAATTACGCACTACTTCTGAGTGTGTATATGTGTGTATCACATGTCATTTACATACCTCTTTTCACTCACTATTTGTTCATAAACCATTTTGCGTTTAATCATTAGTTATTAATAATCCCTGGTTCTCTCCCACCGTGTGCCTTCTGTCCTGTCGCTCTCCTTCTTTGTCATTTGATTACTAGGGTTTTCTCTCTGTTATCATATGATCTTCACATTATAAAGCAGCTTGAAAGAACTGTTGTGACAATTTCACACTAAATTTCTAGGATATAGAAGGTTCAAGAAAACGTAGGTCTTATTAGACTGTAGACAACTGTATGTTCTCAAGATGCTCTGTAAGTATCATTTAGGGCGTCCTTTCAATGTTACATTTTAAAGTTCCATTCACTTCTCTTCACTTTAGTGGGTACAGTAAAATGATGCTAACTGAAACAGATGAAAGATTGTTTGGATTACAAATGAAATTAGTAAAAAAATAAATAAAAATAATTTCACTTGGTGAAAGCAGCTGAAATATTGTGGTAATCTTAAAAAACATTAACAAAAAACCCTCCAAAAGACAAGAAATAATCATCAGTCTGTCTTGTCAACACTACATGCTTTGTTTACTCACTGATCCAATCCAGCCTGATCCTGGAGAGCACAACAACACCGTGCTGACTACTTCTGACTTTGACACACATTAATAGCAGTTGTTTGAACAAATAACCAGTGTTGCATTTTTTTTTATGATCAGCTCTGCCTGGAGAGGAATCATTTCAGATCAAGTTTATGATGCTACCCTGACAGTATGTTTGATAAATATGAATATGCATGGCATATGCATATGTCTTCTTTATGACTCAGAAAGCTGAAACCCATTTTCTTTTATATCTTAAATACAACAGAGAGACTCAGAGTGCACTGAGCACAGTTCATGTTGCACAATAAAGTCAACAAAGAGAGGAGGAGAAAAAGGCATGATCAGCTCAGAAGAACTGCAGACAAAGAAATCGTATATTTTTAAATACGGGGCTGTCCGCAGGATGCACAGCTGTAAAAAAAAAAAAGTTTTCTGCTGCCTTGCTTTTTTATTCTTTATCGCCTCTATCCAGACATGTTTGGATCTCTGTTCTTGGGACTTATGGGCTTAAATGTACAATTATGTTTACTCTTGGTTAGTTCATATATCAATTTCCACTTTATTGGTGTAAAAGCAACAACAGAGAGGTGTACTATCTTGGCGGCCTTAGTGGCTGTCTATCTGTGAGTGTGTGTATGTGTGACAGCATAAGACAAACCACGGTCCAGTGATCACGCCATCTCCCTCACTGAGCCATGCTACTGGCTGTCTGAGAGTGTCAGATACCAGAACAGACACACACACTCACACCCACACACAAGAAAGACACGCACTGGATTGGATATGTTTGAATTTAAGAAAACATGCAGGCATCCAGGTAGATGCACAGCTCTTTGATATGCCTTGAGGAGGTAATGATGTACCTGAAGTGACCTTTTTCAAAATATCTCCATCGTGTCACCTTGCTCACTGAAAAATTTCCCGTCCCACCACCTTGTCAACTTCCCTTCATCTTTTACAGGTTTTTAGCCAACCTGACAACTCAAGCAAGCTGTCTGAAGGTCAGTGTTTTCACAGTAGCTTGTAGATGTTAAACTACCTGGGGAGTGTGTCTCTCTCCTGATGGCAGCCAGTGTCATGCTCTCGCAGTTTCCTGACATTGCAGAAAGTGTTCCATGCTAAATGTGAAATGTCACTTTCATACTAAAAGGTCACGTATTATAGAAGGTAATGTGTTTAGGCAAGACATCTGTATTATTTGAATATGTTTCAAGTTCAAGTCTGAATTTACTGTCAGATTAATATAGGCAAGGTGTCTCAGAAAAGTAGCTGTGAAAAGGGAAGCACAGTTTTGTAGCAAAAATCAATATAGATGTCCAAGTTAAACTGGTATCCATGTGTTTCATCCACAGAAGGACTCAGTTAAAAAAAAAAAGGGTCAGACCGCTGCAACACCAATCACGTAATCGGAACTCCAAGGATAGTTATTACAACTGGGATTGATCCTAAGTGGCTCCACTCATTATAAACTATTGAACTCTTCTAATCAGACAAGCTCAGGATAGTTAAACTGGCACACCCACAGGACTGCTCTGTCTCTGCTGACTTTGGATGTCTTTGAACACAGAATCGAGTTCAGAGACACACAAAAGCACTGGGCCACCTACACATTACTCTAAGTGGAGCTGTTCAGCCATGAAAACCATGCCATGAAGCTCTTAGGACATAATGTTTGTGCTGATGTTAATACTAGAGGAGGGTTAGAATCTGCAGTTATTGAATCAGCAGAGCTTTGGCAGATTTCACTACATGCCTCAACACTTTGCCACGCTGCTTTTTATCTGGCCTGCAACTTTGTGGCTAAATTGCTGTGGTTCTTAACTGCTTCCACTTTTGCAATTTGCAAACTTACTTGTTGCACTGGTGACAACCTATAACAGTACTGTGCTAGAATTCAGTGAGTTATTTTTTAAAAACCCATTCTCTCACAAATGTTTGTAAAGGCAGACTGGATGACTCAAATGCAGAGTCAAATGCAGGCATTGATTACATTTTTAAAAAAAGACAAACCAAAGTCCACGAGAGAAAGCAGGGAAACAGAAACATGGGGAACTAGAGAACAGTACACAAAGGAAACAGGATTACAACAAGGTACTTAGGGAGATGCTAAACAGCAGGGAACATAGCTCCAAGTCATCAGACAAATTAGACAAGGAAGTTTAAAGTAAATACAAAATACACAAGACTAAGTTTATCAAAATGAAACTGGAAAAAAACAGTTTGACTGATTACACTAAGGGGAAGGAAATACATTAAATAATGTGATCCCTAAGAAAACCAAGAATCACATTGATTATTTAAATAAAGAGCACTTTAAATTCCAAAAAACATTTAGAGATGTCAACAACTAACTACCATTTCAACACTATTGTAAACAAACTAACGTAATTAAAATACCACCATTGCCTGTTTGTCTGCCAGTTTACACTACATAATTTTAAGTTTGTTTTCAGTTTGTCCTGCCTGTTCCTACGAAAACAGCTTCAGTTTGAGAAATCATCTCCAAGCATAAATGTAGCTAAAATATTTAAACCAAGCCCCAATATACTTATCTTAAGCTCCATATTTCTCACCACTCAACTTATCATACCAAACAATTATTTGACCTTCAAAACTACTTGCTGACGTGCTGTAGTTCACTACATCTGGAGCTGCTACATTACCTCCTGTGCTCGAAATAAAAACTATGGTTGAACTTTTTATTCAACGTGACGTGATTCACTTCCACTTCATGAAAAGATAAAATGATGGTATTTGTAGCCAAAGAATGACGTCTGGGTGAATCATATATTTTCCAGACCAAGACTAACTCAGTGTCAAGGCTGCCTCGTGTTCTCGCCTCATGCATCACCCAAAAAAAATAAAAAATAAAAAAGATTTTTAACATGATATAACCACAAGGCTGTTGTTGTGTGTACATCACTGACCAAGCAAGTTAAATGAAAAGGAATGGGAGTGCACTTAAATCCATCTTATTCATTACTCTCACAACATTAATCAGCAACAATGAATGTTTTTTTAAGCAAGAAAACATTTTGCTCTTAAAAATAAAATATAGAAAAAAGGAAATGCTGCTGCCTTTGTAGCAGCATAGAAATCTCTGCCAAGAGTATTCCTCCTTGTTAAACCAATCCTCGCCTGAAGCAAACAGAAAGTGTTTCACTGACATTGGTTCAGGGAATACAAGCCTCAGAGGGGACATTTATCATATACCATTTTCTATCTTTATGGTTCATCCAGCTGGCACATGTGGGTACTAACCTTTACTTTGACGGGCATGGATCAGTTTAAAATGATTTCTATCAAGACAGATTGTCTATGGTGGGGAAAAAATAAATAAGATAACCTGTGGAAATTTGTCTCGGCACAATATCTAGTTATAAAGGACTTTTGCTCACTGAACTCTCAGAAGGGTGTATAGTGTATCTCTGTGAAAATGCACATTTATATCTTAGGTTTAGGTCTTTATCTTCATTTTTTCCCCACCTTTATCTTCTTTGGCTTTGCTATCCCGTCATGTGTGATTTTAACTTTTGCACACTGACTTTAAACCCCCTGGAAAACCCTCAATCCCAACTAGATGTGATTCGTCATAGGATAAAAGTGAAAAAACAAGTTTTCCTTTTTCAGTGAGCCCTACCTGACATCCAAATGATTTGAATGCCCAAATAAATATATAAAGAGCCACTATATCAGATTGTTTACTCAGTCAACCATCTATGGTAGGGATGTCAAACTCATTTTACACATTGAGCCACATATTCACTAATGTAATCTCAAGTGTGCCAAACCAGTGAAGCTACATGATAAACATGTACAATTACAGAAAAAGTTCTGTAGTTCATTGCCATGTACTGTAATGATAAAATATCGTTTTTGTTCATTCAAAGAAAATTTCTTTTTTTCTTGTCTTTCTGCGAATCGACTGTAAAATCATAAATGTATAAAATAGTGAAAAAAACAGCAACCTTCTGTTATTTAATTGTTTATCTATTACTAATAATAGTAATAGTGTAGTATGAATGAGGGTCATTCTTTATTGACAGGAAAAGCTGTAAAACTTGTGAAAAAGTGGTTAAAAGTTCAAAATCTGCAACTCCTTCAGTCTTTGCTGGGGAGATTCTGTCCCCTGGACCTTATGCTTGACATCCCTGGTCCCCTGAATCAGATTTAAACCTTGTCTTTGATGACTGATTGTTAAAACATTTTGGAAAAAACCCAAATATGTTTACAATATTTTTGCACAGTTCCCTCAAATGCCAGTATTTTGTTTGAAACTAATCCTATCAACTGGATTTAAGAACAAAAGTATTACAATCAGGATTTCTCCAATTGTTTTGCAACAGCAACAACAGATAAGAAAAGGCTTATTAAACTGTGGTTTCTCAACATGTTTATGTCTATATGTTGCAATACGTATCAAGCGAAACAACATTGAAAATCATAATAACTTTAAAAAAATTGAAGTGAAATAACATTGATTTATGTGCAAGTGTAACAAGCATGTATGCATGGCCTGCAGCTACTTTACTATGCAGCTTACGTTTGACTTGCCCCAGTCAAGCTTTCTACTATACCAGAGAGTGAGGTAATCTTGTTTTATATTTATGGAAATTTGCACTCCTGCAAACCACAGCTAGATTTATTATGCAAGACAGAATTACATTTGTGAAACACATGGTTGGTCCTCATCATTTATTCTCTTGCAATTAACATTAAAATTGACAGACTATTACACTACATATTACTGATAAGCTAAAGGGCAAGTGTTACTTCTTTCTTGCTTATAATATGCACCTCATGTGAGCGTTACTCATCCTTGTTTTCTAAACTATCCATAAATTGGGGACAATCCCAACTTTTTTCCCAGGACATGCATTTTTTTAAATGAAAGTATAATCTGTAGAACCATCAGATATTAAATGGCTTTGGTTTCTAAATGATGGGCAGTTGGAGTAAAGCAGGGGTGTCCAACTCCAGGCCTTGAGGGTCAGTGTGCTGCAGGTTTTAGATGTGTCCTTGATTCAACATAGCTAATTTAAATGGCTGGTGATGAACTAATCATTTGGTTCAGGTGTGTTGACCCAGGGTGATATCTAAAACCTGCAGGACACCAGCCCTTGAGGCCTGAAATTGGACACCCCTGCAGTAAAGGTTTCAATGAAACAATAAGCAAACAAGGTACTGTCCCTACACACAGCTCCCCGGGCGCTGCATTGGTGGCTGCCCACTGCTTCACTGGGTGAATGTGTTAAATGCAGAGGAGTAATTTCCCTATGGGGACTAACACATGCAGACTAACACATGCACATTATTATTATATTATAAAAGTGTTTCATCAGGCTCTAGCAGATACAAAATGTAACATATTATGTGCAATAGAAAACATTTGATTTTTACAATTCCTTACATGTAACAGATTTGAGCATTTTTCTAGAAAACTACTTTTTTTTGCCAGCTGATTGCAGTACAGTTTGCAGAACTTCCCGCACAAACACTCCATCGCTTTGTGATGCTATGCAGTATACTCTCTTTTAGGCAATTCATTTCTCATAATACAAAGTGGTCTGCCTTGAAAGAATTTTCCCACTGGACCAAATGAATGAGTCACAAAAAGTCCAGCTTTTAGAGTGCTCGTGCGAATGGAACACAGTGATAAATAGAAAAAAGAAAAGAAAAAAGATCTCGGATGTAAATGTCAGAATGAAGGGTTTATGCACAGCCCGATCCTTTACTGATCTTTCTTGGTTCAAAGCCCAATGAAGAGAGATGGAAATTAAAGCAAAACTGAATATATGAACTGCAGTCAAACAGAATATTCAGCAGTAACTATAAATCATATTTATGATGTAGATGAATTAATTATATAAACTCTCATAATGTAATATTAATCTTTATGTATCTCAAAAGTATGTCAGTCTATTTAGTCTGCATATTATATTCAATATTTTTGAATTTGATACAACTAAATTTGAATTTGAGACAATTAAATTTTACCTGGTAGAAATAAACTGCAAGATTTCCTGAGAACCATTCTCACTTGAAAATGGACTAAATCCAACTTCCATACGATCAGGTATTTTACCCACCAGCCACGCATTACAGCATGACTGGCTGATTAGTTCTCTATCCCTGGAGCAATTTCAGTGAACAGCTGCCTGTCTACAGTTGTGTGAAAAAAAATAAGTAAAGCCCATGAAAAGCGTTGACTTTTTCAATACATTTAAACAAGCAAACACTCAATCCTCTTTGAAACAGCGCCTGCAGATAAATGTGATATACTCAAATCAGTGATACATAAAATTCTAATTTTCCAGTCCATCCAGCTTCTGAACTGCATATCCAGATCAGGGTCAAGGTGGGGCTTGAGCCTAAAACCCAGCTGACATGGGGAAGACGATGGGGTGGAGGGTAACCTGATAATCTAAACACACCTATGGCCAATTTAGAATTCGTGTTGGGATGTATTACACATTGCCCTTTTACTCGAATGCTCCACATAGAACATTTTTTTTTACACTACCTACTTACATTTGTATGACTCCATAACATGGTGAGAAATGAGTTGTGGGATAATTGTTAGTTAATATTATAGGCTCCAGTCCTGCACACTGACACGAGTTAGTATTCTAGTGTGTCATGAACTGCGGAGTATGCCGATGATATATTGTGGAGTTGGAGGACCCAGATGGAGGCTAACTAGAGTAAACGAAAGCGAGCCATTTATTTATATTGGTAGTCATGGTACAAAAACGCAGTCTCTTAGAATTTTTGTTTCTATTTTCAACATGTCAAAAGCAGACTTCAAACTATATGCCAGTTTTTAATCCTACAGTACAGTTATGTGGATTTTTTTGATAAAATTAGGATTAAGAATTCTAACTAAGCGATTAGTATCTTATTAGGAAGTGACATAGGGAACATGTCCTATTTCAAAAAGTGTGACATCTGGGGTCTGCTGTTCTCTTTGTAGCTAATTAAGCCATCATTGCAGGACCTAAACAGCTGTTTTGGGTTTTGAAAAATGAAACTACAACTTCCATAATCAGCATAAACTGATTGTGGAAGTTTTTAGCTATCAGACAACAAGATAGCAGGATGATACTGATTAATGAGTACCATGTACACAGCTACCTCCTATTACTTTCAATTTATATTCCTCAAATTCCTTCCATTTTATGCAGTATTTACAGCCCCTGTGTAAGTCTCACGTCCGCTCTGCTAGTTTTATTATTTTTTATTATATTTATTATAAGGAAACATCTGGGTAAATATTTTAAAAAGTTATTCGTGATTTGGTCTTGACCTTGTGACCTGTGAAAGTGTGGCTATGATGCTAACTAAGCTGTTTCATTGTTTCACAGATTAGCTAGACCTTGTATTTCTGACTTCCTTTTTAAATGATTTATGTGCCTTTTTAAAGTGTAGCATCACAAAAATCCTTTTTATACAAAACATAGTCATTCCCAGTTTGCGTAAATCTGCATTTCATATGTTATTCTGATGTTTTTGTCATTACTTTTCTATACAGTAAGCATATTACTCTTACCTTTTACCTTATTCAGCTAGAATAAGGTAAAACTGCTTATGGAGGCCCTTATTTGCTATGAATTCTAGATGTTTCCCATCATGCTAAAAATATCTATGCACCACACATGCCCTGGGTTAGCATAAAGCTGGTTATTTCGATAGTGTCCCAGCCGCAAGTCCCATGACACTACAGATGTCTGGTGGCAAACACCTCTATATGTCACCTGCTTTCTCCCATTGAGAGAGGTTGATGGCATTCCCAGCAACACTGCTGCAACCAGGTCCATAATAATCATGAAACAGATGCCCTGAAGAGTTCAGTGTTCAACTGAGAACAGCTACAATCTTTCCGTTGCTCATCTGTCACATGGTCTTTGGCTTCAACACTGCTGAGGTGACAACTGCTCCCTTAAGGTCAACTCATCCACCAAGCACCTGTTATTCAGACAACAAAATTCTCACTGAATCTGAAATGTATGAAATGAGTGAAAATGACCACAATCTTCACTCTAAAAAGCCGCTGGGTATGAATGGTGTAAACCATGGGGGAAATATGTTCCCGCAGATTTGTAATAGACATTTGGAGAAATAACTAGAGAGTAAAAGTAAATACACTTTAATTATTTTGAAAATGGAGAGATATTTGTTTGACTAGCTGCTCGCTGTAAGAAAAGGGTCAAAAAGAGACATTACTGTGTATTTAGGAGGCTGAATGTAAAGAGATGCAGCACTTGTGCATTGTTCTTGTAGATTACTAAAGATCTAAGAAACATTTAAATATCCCATTAGATACTACATTGCTATCAGCTCAATTTTAGTAATGTAATGCAGTTAAAGAACTACAAAACAGATTCTTTCTTTTTGTTTTGTTTGTTTGTTTTTGTGGATTCCAGTATCTACTTAACTTAGTGATTAGCTGCAATTATGTCATTTTACTCTCATAGTTGAAGTCATAGCTTAATGGATTGATTCCCAGTCAGTGTTGGGAAGGTTACTTTTAAAATGTATTCCACTACAGATTACAGAATAGATGCCCCAAAATGTATTTTGTAACTTGTTACGTTACTCAATGAGAGTAATGTATTCTGAATACTTTGGATTACTTAATATATTATCAGCAGTTTTACAACTACGTGAATGTACTTTTGCTGTGTGATTTATTACTATTACTGAGGGATACCCACCATACCAATACCAACTAGATTTTTAAATCTTAATATAAAATGAGTAACAGTAGGGTGGACATTAGGTAAGGCTGCACTTTTTGCAGTGATCTCCTAAAACTATTCCGTGCAAAACAGGTCCACGGTACCGTAGTAAAGAGACCTCTGGCTAATACGTCAGTTCCGTGTCGGGCTCGTAGCCGAAAACTAGCTTTACTTTGTTGTCTGGGTCAACTTTGCTAGCGAGAGACAGAGAGAGGTGTTGAAAGGCTGCTCCAACAGAACTTATTGTTTCGGAGGAAAACACGAACACAGTGTACAGTCGAGTCTTAATAGCTTACTT
>NW_005187433.1:1990499-2017861 GCF_000239375.1 Pundamilia nyererei | reverse complement strand
ACAGCTCGCCATAAAGTGACGTGAGGATGCTAACAGAAATGTCAGCATGGATTGCTAAAAGTGATGAATAGCTGGTATAAATAATATGCTTCTGCAGTTTCAGCTCACAGTAATCTTAATGTTAACCTTTAACCTATTTAGCAATGAAAAATAGATATAGATATAGTTGAAACCCAGGTCAAGAAAGTTCTAACAGTAAGAGAGGAAATATGAAGATGCATTTTTCCAACATTTACTCATACTCCAGTGGATGCATCGAGGCCAACTCAGCATAAGGACGCCAAGGATACCTTGGCATGCAGACCGGAGGAGTCAGGGATCGACGCACTGACCTTCTGACTGATAGACGACCCACACAACCACCTGTGCCACAGCTGCCCTGTGCTAACCTTCTGCTAGCATTTACACAGCATCTGTACAAACTCAGCAGTAACCTGAGACCCTTATTTCAGTAACAGTGAGACCAATGTCACAAGACTGGTCAATTGTAACTAGCAACGGCTGATCAAGACTGCAGGAAAAACTGATGGATTTCTCCTAAATATAAGACATTCAGGAAAAACAACTCAACTCGAGTGTGATGGTGAGAAAGAACATCTTTATGCAATCAATAAACATTTAAGCTTTGGATATAACTATTCATGTGGAGTAATTTTCTTAGCATCTAACCAAATCAAAACTAAGCAGAAGGAGCAGACTTCATGTGGGAAACAGCCTGATTACAGTTGCGGCCACTAACGCCTCCAGAAGTGTCAAAACTCTGGAAAGGCAGGTGGACTCAGGTGTCTCATTAGGAGCACAAAGAGCTTGTTAATGAGTCCTTTTGTCATTCTGTGTATGCAGATTCATTTTGCTTTGACCACCAATTTATTACCGGAATGACACTCGTTATTTTTATTATTATTGCTTTTTTCTCTCTTTTAAAGTTTGCATCATATATGCTGAACACATTATTGAAGGTTTACTTGAGCCCATCTGATATTTTCTTAGGGTATAAAAAAGAAGCGGCAACTAAGTAAGCTGCAAAGAACACAAAAAATACAAGACTCTCTCTGACATCTGCTGAGGTGGCCAGCCTATAGCCCAGCCTTAAAGCTTAAAGATGTCCCCTGCACCCTCCTAGCATGATCAGAGGTACAAACACAGCAGAGATCTAAGAGTGCTGGAAAATATGAAGACCACAAGCAGGCTAAAGTACACTCATAAACTTGTAAAACATATGATCTGCTCTATTTTGTGTCCATGATCATGTGCTGTTATCTGACATAAACTTTCTGTGCAATTAAAATCTATCTGTTGTAGAGGCTTCTTTACCACTAAGCTAGGTAGTGATATGACCTCTCTATTTCAGTTAAGCTAACATTATATACATGTTCTGCTGTGGTTTTGTTCCGAAAAATGTCAGATACTTCTGTTAAATGTGTCTGAGATTTTCTCTCATTTGCATTTTCTGACTGGCTGCAGGGTCCAGGGAGAGAAGTCTGCCACTGTCTGTATTAACGGCCCCCTTAGAGGTGTGGCTGAGGTCATGCTGAATTGATTTGTAGAATTTTTGTGTATTTTTATGGTTGGACTTAGGGCTGTTCGATATAACGATATATATCGGATAATGATATAAAAACGTCTATCATTTCATTTTACGCTATCGTTTGTTTCGTGGTGTCGCAAAATGATTTTTTTCATTGTTCTGATGGTCACTGTAGTGGCTATATTAATTTCTTAAAGTTCTCTCTTTCTCTTATATTTAATATAACCACACTACGGATGGGCAAGCGCCTGTTTTTTATGCGTTTTGGTTAGCAACAACGACGGTAACACCATGGCATGTCCGCTTGTTTATGTTCCACATAAATCTTTCACAATAAAGCTCAAGATCCTGTTGAGACATTTCAAAATAAACTTAATCACGTGAAAGAGCAGATTATTTATGGATGAGAAGTAAAAAAGAGCTGCCAGGTGCTAAAAAATAAACCTTAGACTCAAACGTTAGAACAGGCTTTTCCCCGCAGCACGCTGTGTAATAAATACTCACAAAGAAAACGGCGGACGTTACAACTTATGTCTAAAAATATATATTTTCATGCATCGGTTAAAACACTCGACTCCAGCTACATGACGCACAGCTGGAAACACTTCCCGCAAGTCAAGCTGCCCGAGATTCACAGAATTTACAGAAAATGTTACATTTTTGTGATTTATATCGTTATCGGGATGATAGAATTCTTATATCGGGATATTTTGGTCATATCGCACAGCCCTAGTTGGACTTCACTGAATGATCAGTCTAACGACAACAGGAAACCAAGCCCCTTATCTAAAGAGAACATTTGCTTTCCCCTGGTGAGAGGAATCCTATTCATGTTTATTAGGGATAGCTCAGTAGGTAGAGTGGTGGCCCCATGATCGGAAGGTCGGGGGTTCGATTCCCCTGAACAGCTACCCTGAGGTACCCCTGAGCAAGGTACCGTCCCTACACACTGCTCCCTGGGCGCCCAATGGCTGCCCACTGCTTCACTGAGTGAATGGGTTAAATGCAGAGAGGGATTTTCCCCACGGGGACCAATAAAGTACACACTTTCTTTCTTATAGTTTGTTTTGAGCATGGCTTTGCTATATGTATTTTGATAGACACACAAAAACCCCCAAAACTGCACAGGTTTTGTTTTTAAGGTTTGGAGTGAGTTTGCCTCTGTGTGTATATAAATTCTACCCTGAAAACTCTTATCGAAAACAAATATAATTTGATTAGTTCAGTATTTGATGTTCTTCAGCTTGTGAAAATACAGCTACTACATATAGTCTAATATAGATCTGTGTTCTCAATACTAGTTTAGTATGTTTTTTTCATATGCAGATTTCTGTAAGTGGTCATACAAGGGGCAGTAGGAAGAGTGGGTCATCTACTAACAGGAAGGTCAATGGTTCAAGCCTCAGCTACTCCAGCAGGCACCACCTTGGGTTAGCCTCTGTTGTTTAAATGGGCTATAGGCGAGAAAAAAAAAAAACATAACAAAAATGTACATAATTTAACATAGTGCATGTTTCAGATATATTCTTTTAACTTTCAAGAAAAAATTATGTTTAACTCAATTCAGTGGGCTGCATACAGAGTTAACTCTGATTGGTCAATTAGATTATAAAATTGTATGCAAGTACTAGTCTGTTTACCATATACAAAGATGTAATGACATTTACACACATCTGCACAGGGATTCAGGGGACCAACACCCTTAAGATTGCTGATTGGCTGCTTTAACCTCTTTGTGCCTTCTAGGTTTCTCATCTATTATTTCCAGCTACCACAGCCAGTGTTGTTTTTAAAAAAAGAAAAAAAAGATTAGATGGGTCAGTTTATCTGGCCACTAAAGCACTCTGCCTCCACAATAAGATTACAAATGATTTCAAAAAGAAAAGAAAAGCGAAACTAATGCAATTGTTAGACTCCACACAGTAATATGTTTCATAGTGTGGAAAAAAAATGTAATGGTAACAGATGATGATGACCCTGACTCAATATAAGTCCACTCTCCGTATCTTTTAATCCCTTTAGCATGAATGTGATCAGACAGCCCAAACAGTCTCAGAGCTTTAGAAATACTGAAACGAACGATTTGGGGAGAAAAACTTTTTTTTTCATCTTTGCAGGTTGCTTACAAACATTCATCTTTGCTTTTTTTCTCTTTTTTCTCTAGCCTCTCCATATAAGTCTTTCCAATACTTTCAGATTTTCCTGAGGCAGGTGTGCGACTGACTTTTCCAAATCACTCATGTGTGAAACAGCTTGAATTAGAACCACTATCACATACAAAGGAAACTAAACCTCATCAAGTAGTTTCTCCCTGTTTTCATGGGGTCAAAGACTGCACGAGGACTCTCACTGGGCAAAAGGTCCTATTTGGCAAGTGTTTCTGCAATATGTAAAACACTGACAAATGAATCAACACCCTTTTTTAAATAAAGTAAAGCAATGGAAGGACCTTCAGGACCTCTGAGCTCACCATGTTTAATAATTACCTTCACTGGATATTCATTCTGCTGATTCGAGTGTTTTGAGGAGAAACTTAGCAGGAAAGGTCAAACAGTACTTGTAATGCAGCGGTGGGTGATCACACATCCACTGTCACTTACATCTCTAGAGTGGAGCAGCTGCAGATTACAGTGCTGTTAAATGCAATTCATTACACATTAGCATTTTACCACAGTGCTGCAGTTATTGACTGTACTACAGTGTGCATCCCCATAAACTACATGCTGTGCAAATGCAAGACGGTGTAGGTGTGTATGAATTATTTGTTACTGCTCGAGTAAACATTTGAAAGATATGAAAGAAGTAGAGTAATGTATACACTGTACATTTGGATATTATTGATTAATTGTTGGGTGGAGAGAACCCAGATTTGGTACTGTGTAAGTCTTACTGTTTAAAATGTATATTTAATTTAATGAAGCCTAAGCTCCACCAAATTGGTGCATTAATTAATAACAGAAAGAAGAGCCCTGAAACACTAACATATTTACTGTAATACAAAGAATGCAAAATATTCTGCTGAATATATAATATAACCTATTTTGCACAATATGGTCTAAAATATGTATAACTACTCCTTTATACGTAACTCTATTGCTATCTAGTAAGAGGAAGGACACATTGTTTACATATTTGAAAAAAGTGCAAATAGTAGCATACCTACCATACCTATTTAACAGAATGAGTGAGTCAGCAGAGTTGTACCTGCATGATTAAGATTTAAGGCATGTAAACTGTATCTTGTAGTTTAATCCATTGATGACTGCTGTTAATATATGAGACAAAGATAAGAAAAACACACCCCTACCTTGCAAAATAGCATCATGATGGGAAAGCTAGCTGGAGGAGGGGATGTGAGTGTTGAAAGTGTTGAACAAAGACTAGACTAGGACTAGTAGTGATATTACACTGTGAAAAGGAAACAAAACTAACTAAAAATGTCTGGGAGTATGGGCCATATGGATAGATGATCATCTTTTGTTTAAAAAGTTGGGCACTAAAACTTCCAACTTGCCCTGCTAGCAAACTGGCTTACAAAACTTTTGATGAGATCTCAGACGTACTAAAGAGGCTTTTAAATCTAACACCTCTGGCGATAGCTGAATGGTTCAGGTTTTACAAAAGGAATGAGTCAAATATTGAATTCATATTGGAGTATATGGCAGAGCTTCATAGATTAGGAGAGCATTGCCATGTCGGGGAGTACGCACTAAGGAACAGGCTTGTGTGTGGACTGAGCAATGAGGCCAATTGCTCAGAAATGGCTTTTGATAGGATATAGACTAACATTGACTTGCAATTTGGAAATTTCCATATTTATGGAAAACACAGCACACATAAAGTAGTACACAAAACTCAGACTTGATTAAGAAGTGTTAAAATGTTGCACCATCCTGCAGATTTCTGGTTTAAGGATAAAAGTTGCAGGATGGGCAATAAAAGAGGGTACATAGAGAAAATATGTAAATTAAAGACAGACAAAGAAAACAAGAACCAAGGACAAGAAGGTACAGAGGTAACATGAGAGACTCAAATGAGGATGATTTGTCAGTGACAGAAGTTATATGGCTGACACCTAATGTTTACAGAGTGCCATGAAAGATGAAACTAGCCAGTGGGTCAGTGCTCACATCCAGGAAAATGTTCCTAAACTCAACCTGAAATATACAAATGTGGGATTGATAACTTACACAGGAGCGAGAATCACAATACTGCAAAAGCTGAAGTTAAAGATGAAATATGGGCACATATATGTCTCTTTGGCATGAGATAAAGGCCATGCGCCAAACAGAATTGAAGTTGTGTCAGAAATACTATATAGAGATTCAGTGTTGAGGGAGGGGATTGACTGAGCTTGAAGAGAGCGCAAGACCGAGGTTTCACAGGCAAGTCATGTTGTATATGGCTTAAAATCTAAGCAGTGTTTCAGTATTCGGTACACCAAGGAATATTAGCTGTAAAGAACTTATGTGACTGGGCAATGCTAACAGTATCTTTTGGAAAAAAGACAACAGGCAAAGAACTTATTTGTCACTGAATCCCATAATACATATAGACCAATATCCAATCCCACGCAAAGATGACACTTGTGATTCTTTAGCACAGTGAGAGTTTTTAAGAGATTACCTTGCTTGGGCCCTATCTATATCTATAAAGGAAAATATAACAACCATCATACTCACAAGAGTCTATATGAATACAGTAAATTGATCTTTGGCATCGCCACTGCTCCAGTAATTTGGCAAACTGCCCTGAGCCAGCGGCTGCAAGCTATATCAGTCACTCAGTCATACTGAGAGAGCATAATCATTACTGTTCCAGATGTTACCATGCATTTTGCAAGCATAGTTGCTATTCTGACAAATTAGTGGAGCACTAGCTGTCAATCATGGACTCCATAAGAACTCAGCAATCCTGAATGACTAAGTTTACTTAACTGGATTATCACAAAAGTTCTATCAACCTCTCAAGCGTCTTATATTCACTGAATGTGGTGCTGCAGTGGTAACCCAAACGGAAGCAGATCAGTGTATGTGCATATTTTGTCTTCTGTGTCACATTTAATGTTTGGCTGGTACTGGGTAACTTTTAATTTTTGCTAATGAATTCATTTTTTGCATGTTTGAAAAAGGCAAGAGACAATGTTTTTGGTTTACTAGTGCTATGGGCAGAATACCTTTGTATGCTGGTAAGATAGTAAAGTGGTACCTGGGTGATTTTACATGAACATTGAACTGACACACATTATTTTTTTCTGTTATTGCAAGGGAAGAAACATAAAAAACATCTATACAGAAATCCATCAAGTTAAGCTGCTGAAATAATCATTTTGTGGGGCATAATTATCACAATGTTTTTTAGGTTTGTCTGTTTTGCAAACTGCATGTATATAGTAAGCCTTACACTGATCCACTATGCTATGGTGGCAATCTGTTTCCCACTATCCTCTAACCATTTTCAAAATTTCCTTTATTACAGAACACAACATGTGTCCTCACAGCCTACACACTGAAAGTGGCAAGTTCTGATCCAGATTTGGATGCAGTACGGCTGGCCTGCTAGGTTCTTTCAAATGACTATAAGACCTACAAAGACCTGATCTTACACAGCCAGACATTTCTCCACAGAGCTGTGTCATTATGATGAATGCTTGCTTCCCCATGTGCAAATGTTCCAACAAAACGTGCTCTCACCCACTTTTTAGAAGACTCACCCCCACCATCATTTTATAAATGTTGCACAACCAAAAATGTTTGTGATTGGCCTAAGCAAATATAAAAAAACAAAACAAAACTGACTGTTCTTCCCCCCGATACAGTAGCAGAATAATAACTGCACCCTATGGAAGTGAGTCGTGCTTATAGAATGCCTTATTAGAGTTTGAGGACATTGCATGAAACTTTGTATCTGTATATTCCCTACCTTGCCAAGTATTCCCCCGAGCTCCCATTGCTCTGTTGTTTATCCATACAATTGGTAGTCCCTGGTATGAGTGCCAAGGCAGGATTATCCTGGGCAGCACTGCCCACGGCACGCGCCCCGAGTTCTAATGAGTCATGGACGTAGTGATCCAGAGAAGGGGATCCCATGACCCCATGGGCCAGTAACCCCAGGGGTAACCCTTCTGTTCTCAGCTCAGCCACATTCTGGCTGTCCCCCAAGACCCAGTGAAACTCTGGAAGCGTCATCCGCGTGACCAGCGTCCACAAACGTCGCACCTCGCGAATGTCGCACCCAAATGTCACCAATCCTGTTGTAGATGAGTGTTCTCTAAGGGCCCCCAGCTGTCGCAGGAGAGTTTGCTGCTGGTCTGATTTAGAAGAAGTGGATGTTGAAGAAGAAGAAGCAGCAGAGGAAAAATAGGGTAAGGTTGCAATACCTGATGCCACCGCCGAGGTTGATAGTGCAGATGAAGATACTGAAGAGGTTAAGGCAATAGTTGTCAGGTTGACAAGAGTGCCCAGGTGAAAGCGGGTGTTGTTCTTGATGAGGAAAAGGAAGTCACTAATATTCCATTCCTGGCAGAGCAGAATGCTGATGTCCCACCAGCCATTCATCATCAGCAGGGTGTAGAGCAGCTGGGTTTGTGGAGCCTCCACAGTTCGCATCGCCATTTGGAAATGTAGAGGATTCTGTGAAAAGTTGGTAAAAGGAGGACAGGTGTAATGGGAGTTGAATTGGCAAATGGAGTGGAAGGTAAAAAAAATAGTTGTAGGGGAAAAGTTGAAGTAACAGAAAAAAAACGGGAAAAATGTGATTTTGAAAAGTGGAGGAGTGCATTTAAAAAGGAACGAGGTGAATAGGTGTGACAGGAGGAGAAGATTTAAGGGATTAAAATAAATGGATGAAAAAATGGCAAAGGCAGTGGAATTAAATAATACGAGATAGAGAGGAGGGACAGTTAAACATAAACAGAAGGAAATAAAGGAGGAAATAAAAATGTTGTGATCGGAGGACAAAGTGTCGATGGGAATCAGTTGGATTTTATACATGGGAGACAGATAGCAAGAGAGACACAGCATCAGATGATTGGTTTTGGAATTGATGATATTGTGAGAAAAAGCAACATGAGGATAGCGGAGAAATGATGTTGGTGAAAAAGAAAGGAATAGGATGGGCATAAGGAAGTGAAATAAAACAGAAGAGCAGAAGAAGAAACAGGAGAAAGAGAAGGGTTCATAAATCCAAATGTAGTTACTTTTTGTCTTCAGTTAACATAGTTTGCTGTGTATAATGGATAACCTCCACTTACCTGTTTCTATAAATTTAACTAATCACATTTTTTAAACGTGTAGTCACTTTGCAGTTCTGAATTGCAGTTCATTTCAAAAGAGCCTTTCACCTACTCAGCACCACAACATTTAATTTAGTTTACACCTTTGTTGAATTTATGTGATTCATAATTTCAGCAGTTGATTAATGATCTAGACAGATCAATTAGTACATGGTGGCTGATTACCACTAGGACCTCATCTGATACAATAAAATTGTGCAGTCTCATAGTGTTGTTGTTGTGAGGAAAACCTTTCACCAATTTTAGCATCTTTCTAGAAAGAAAGTAAAATGAGAAGCATGAAATAGATTTATTCCAAAATGTACCGCCTAACTGGCTTTAAGTTTTAAATCTGCTGGACCACCTGCAGAGGTTACATTTTTTTTTAGCGCTTTATGCAAGTAATGCAGCATTGCATGTATTACATCATTGGTGACACATTTCGTATTACTCTTCTTCTAATCGACATTTTTCATTCTAAATAGTACATTTAAGATTCATTTGCTGCCTTTTAGGTCAGAGCTGGTTTAACTGTTTTCATACACTTGACATGTTTGAATTTGGTTCCTTTGTTCTGTTATTCTGTAATCAGCTAACAAATCCTTGCCAGTGTGGAAAACTTATTTCCAACCGTAGCAGTGCTACAAACAAAACTGCTGATTTTGTGGAACTTTGCCCCTAACATTAAATTAAGTAACAAACACTGGCTGATAAACAGTCCCCAGCCCCCTGTTATTTACATTGACTTGCCACTTTATTATGTACCCCTGTTCAACTGCTCATTAAACACAGATATCTAATCAGCCAGTCATGTGGCAGCAACTCAATGCATTTGGGCCTGTAGACATGGTCAAGTCAACCTGCTAAAGTTCAAAACAAGCATCAGAATAAGGAAAAAATGTGATTTAAGTGACTTTGACAGTGGGATAGTTTTTGGTGCCAGACAGCCTGGTCTGAGTGTCTCAGAAACTGCTAATCTACTGAAATTTCCCCTCTAAATCATCACTAGGGTTTACAGAGAATGACCCAAAAAAGAGAAACTATTCAATTCAATAAGTGTAAGTTCTTAAAATAAAAATGCCATATGTCTGATGAGAATGACCATGGTCCTTAGAGCCGCAAAAGGAAAGAAACTGTAACTCCAATAACTATGCATTGCAACCATGGTATGCCGAATATCATCTCTTGATGCAAACATGTTGCACCTTGAAGATGACAGGCTATATCAGCAGACGACCACACCTGGTACACCTGCTGGCAGCTAAGAACAGGAAGCAGAGGCTAAGATTAACACAGACTCGCTGGTCTGATGAGTTTCAAAATCTGGTGTAAACAACAAGAAAAACAAGGATCCATCCTGCCTTCTACCAACACTTAGTGGTAGTTATGGTGTAATGGAGTGGAGAATATTTTCTTGGCACAAAAATGATCCAGTTAGAGCAGAGCTCCTTTGGGATGTGGTGGAACAGGAAATTCACATCATAGATTTGATGCCCACAAATTTGCAGCACCTGTGTGATACCATCATACCAATTTAGACCAAAACCTGAGAGGAATTTTTTAGATATGAAAAATTAAGGTACTTCCAAAGAGAGAAGGGCTTGAACTTAGCACTAGCAAGGTGTATCCAATGAAGTGTCCAGTGAGTTTCAGTTGCCACTATTCCAACACGCTAAAACCATGATTGCTCAAAATGTCAAACTTTATGAGCTCATGTTAGTTTGTAACCAACTATGAAACAGCAGTGGCGGTCTTTATATTGAATCCAGTCTTCTCTGCACATCTTGCACATCTCTTTGATTTGAGATATCATGCCAAATCAAGTGAAATGCCTATAACTCTTGAACTTAAAGTTTTATCAGTAGTCTGGCTAGTCTTTACACCCATGCCAAATTTAAGGTTTGCCAAAGTACAATAACAAGTATTGCTTGATGCAAATTTCTGCTACTCGAATTCAATAAAGGCTAAAGAAGACAGTCCCATTCTTAACAGTTAACTCTTTAATGCTGTCATACATGCACTTTCCAATCCAATCCAACCCACTTTCATCGCAGCACCACCATCAGGTCTCTTACAGGACTATTATTATGTAAAACTTCCGTCTGTGCTTTTAGCTGACTCCTGAAAGCAAGTCGCAGCTTATGGCAGTAACACCGCAATTTCACCAGAATCTACAAGTTTACAGTTCATATTTCTAATTCTAGTTTCAGTTTTATTTAATTTTATGTTGATGAAAGGTTATAAAAGTCTTTTTTATTCGTACGCTGATGTATTCAAATTATGAATGAAAGACCATGTTGGTTTTAATAGCAGTTGAAATATTTTCTTCAAGAGTCTCAGAATAGAAACACGATAAAAGGAGAGTCAATATTGAACTCAGCAGGTGTCTGAACACATTACTGTCAGAGATTAAACAATCAAATTCACTATTAAGGTGAATAATTGATGTTGGGTTTCAAGTTGTTCTACACTGGTTGGTTCCAGAAGACACACCTTGTTAACAAAACACTCAGTTCCATAGTGTTGAGCTATAGTCTGAAGCTCTTTCATTGGCATAGTTATTTCCTGTTTGGTGGTAATGGATTTGCTCATTTGTTTGCAATAATCAGTTAAATGCAGACTACACACATAGATCAGAGCAGATACATTTGAAAGGTGACACTCATCCCTGTAATACTTGAAATAACATTAAATAGGTCAGAGGGCTGCATGAGCTGCATGAGCTGCCAGATCTGCGTCAGTATACCTCGGCATACTGTACCCAGTATACAATATGCCACTTAATCAGTCGCACACTTGTTTGCTTGCCTGAACCCACAACACCAAACACAGAGTTAAAGTTGTTTAAGGGACCTGAGTGAACCACTTTAATTGCTTTACAACTTTTACACAAGCTTTGCACAAAAAAGTTCATTAGATTAATCTGTTGTTTAATTTGATCTATCCTGTTAATCACTCTGTCTAATAGACATGCAAATAAGATATTTATTAATCAGCTTATTGCATACACATGGATAGATTGTTGCTGGAACAAAAGCACCTACAAAAGCAATTGCAAATGTTTTATTTCAGATTTAAAAGTCCTCTATCAGGGAGGAAAATGGTAATGCAGTCCACAGGGCATCAGAGTCTCACCTGCTCTCATTCTCCAGGAGGATTGGATGGATTATTTTCAACTGCGGCACTTCTGCACTCTGATCTCCATAAATCTGTAACCCTCTCTTTGTTCTTCATGTAAATAAACAGGAAAAAAAATTGTACTGAGTGTGGCTCCTTGCTCCCCTACATAAATACAGAGAT
Organism: Pundamilia nyererei; assembly: GCF_000239375.1. Taxonomy (NCBI): domain Eukaryota; kingdom Metazoa; phylum Chordata; class Actinopteri; order Cichliformes; family Cichlidae; genus Pundamilia; species Pundamilia nyererei. The sequence continues at coordinate 2,005,760 of NW_005187433.1, read as the reverse complement.
CTGCTGCTTTCCGTGTGCTGTGAAATCCCGGCTCTGTTGTCACTGTGCTCTCTTTTTTTAATCCTCCTTGCTTCAAAAAATGATTTCCCCCTGTGATTTCCACATCTAAAACACATTAGCTGCAACTTGTTGTGCTAAGAAACTTGCAGAGTTTGCTGTATGGTAATAAAAAAAGGTATGGACTGACAGACTCATGAACCAGTGGACAAATCCAGTAATGACTTAGTTATTGTTCTTAATACAATGAATCATCTAATCAAAGAAAAATCAATAACCATCTACCATTTGTTATTGTAATACAATCGTTAGTTAACCAATTTAGTTAAATGAATGCATTGCAGAACAACTGAATTGTTATGGAAGACCTATTATGCTCAGTACCAGTTTCATATTTTTTATTTTTGTATTCCACTAGAAAAGCTGTGGAGGATCCACAGTTCAAAATAATCCTTATCTATCTGCACCCTCAGTTCATCCTCTGTCTCCCTTCAAGGCCAGCCTCGCCTTGAAGCCAAGTCTCTTCTGATTGGATGGCCCTCGCAAACAGGTTTGAACACTGCGTGGGAGATACTGCACTGATCACAGCTAGAGCTGTGTGGCTAAGATGATCGCGTTAATGATACCCACTCTCTTGACATCATGATGGAAACTAAGGATTAAGAGCAGTCTAAAGCTCAAACCTTTGGATCCAAAGGCATTCTTGCACATATATTAAACTTAGTACTTAACATGGGCCTATTATACTTTTTTATACCACATATACTGTTAGATTGCTGGATGTTTTAAAGATTGCAAGTCGACTGCTCAAACTGAATGACCATTTGCATGACACTATGTGGAAAGGCTGCTCAGTATAGACAGAATTTATTGCATGTTTTCTGTAGGTCTGATTACATTGGAGCAGTATACCTAATAAAGTGTTTCTATGGTATATATTGCACATACATCATGATATTGGCGCATACCTGTAGCAATGTTGATTTTTCACATACAGTTAGTGCTGACACATAACTGGAATAAGTAGCAATGTGAAGATGCTCTGTCTTTCTGTATATATGTGCGTATGTAGCTATCTTTCCACAGTCTCTGGGTCAGCATGGGATATATTTCCACTTTAAAACTAAGTCCTCCTATCTGAGATGACTGGTCTTTCCCAGAGAGCTTCCTTTTGCCAAGAGTTCCTCAGTTCTTTGGCTTTTATATGCTAAATTCTCATCCCTTTCCTGCTATCAAAACCACTCACCACAACTCCCAGCCCAGTTCCTTTACTCTGAGGTCACTTTATCCTTTGCTCCATAATCTCCATATTCTCATGCAGCTTCATCATTCTGACACTTACATAACATACTGTGGGCAGATCACGTTATCAAAAGTTTTTTTTTTTTTTATGATTCATTGTATTACACAAATGTTCAGCTGTGAACCTTGTCTTTAAACTTTGACTTTAAACATTCCAGGATAAAATAAAAACTCAAGGTCAAACAAAGTGAGGAAATGAACACTAATGAGATCATCTCAAGACATCCAAAAAGTTTTTGCACTTTTCACACTCAAAAAATGTTTTAGAGAAATTGCTGTCAGCCTGCAGTTGGGATTTGCCAGTGAAACTAGATTGAGTCAGAAGGGAGTTAAGCCATTTCTCTAAAAGTCTCACACAAGCACTGCACACACTATTTCCTAGTCGGTTTTTTTGCACATGTTCATCCTTCCATTCAACAGTCTTCCCATCTACTCCTCTATCAATCAATCATCCTTAACTTTTGGTTTGTCAGCTGTATCCATTACTGTTATTTCACTTCTAGGAATCAGTTTTGACTTTAAACACCTGCTGACTCCTTACAGAGAAACCCTTCCTTGTGCACAGAGCAGGAAATTAGATATTATCCTAGAAACACACACACATTCTTACGCACACATATACACCAACACATAAACAGACACAAACTGTCTGACAAAGCCACACACACACACATTACTATACCCTAGTAGGTGGCAAGTATCCCAGAACCCTTCAGTCCAGCTAATGGGTTTGGATGTGTGCATGAAAAAAACACATTCTTTGTCCCTCCTTTGGATGTTTGTGTGTAGAATATTACAAATACAGAAACACATGCAGATTGTTGGCTTTCTCTCACTGATGTGCAATATCTCTTCTTTGTAGCATCACCCAATTAAAGAGGTTTACAGTGTATTACACCAAATCATTTTTGGGAATGTGCTTGTGCCTATTCCTTCTTGTGCTCGATAGCACAAACAAATAAGGGGGCAAACTCACAGCAGGTGTTTTTTCCACAGAATTATTACTGATACCCCTCCACGCTAATGAATATAGTATTTACATTACTAACTAGTTTCCCCTTTGCTCTCATTTTAGCTGCAAACTCCACCAGCAAGCTTCGCACTGGTGTGTTGTGCAAGAGTTTATTTTTCAACAATCTCCAACGTAAGAACTGCTGCTGCTTTTGCCTTAACTGTTAAAAATTGACATAAATCAGAATAAAAATCCATATCATTTTATACTGGTTTCAGGGTATTGTTTTATTTTCCAAAAGCCCTGACAAGAATCTATAGTGTTTATATAGATATATACAGTGCTCATATATTGAGCACTTTTGACTCATATACGTAAGTCTGAGTAAATAAAGAATTACAATTACAAAAGAATCCATGTTTGTGCCAAAAGAAATGTTTACTTGTACTGAAGGATTAAAGTGCCTTATTATTTATAATAATAATAAGGAGTGTATATTGGTATATGGAAAAAAAAATCAGAACACCACTGCAAACTTTAGTTTATATAGTGATGTAATGGTTTCCTGCCAAGTCTGGACTCCATATGGTATACACAAGGAACTGTACTCAAGGTATTTCCAGTGGTATAATGTAAAAAAATGAAGCAAAGTTTTAGCCTCACCGTAAAACCACCGGAATACACTCAAAATCTCCTCCATGGTTTATTATGTGGATTCACCTTTTGAACTGGTCCGATGAGAGGAGTGTTATGCAGCTTAAAACGGTTCTGCATGAATGGGTTTTTCTTGTATGCTACAGTTTTCTGACACCAGTCTCATTATTAGATATGGGCCTGCTAAATATTAGTAGCTGGGTGGCTAAAGAGCAACCTTTTACTTCTTTGTTAAAAGGAAAGGTGTTAGGTCATAAATGTACATGCCAACACAGTGATTTAACTAAAGAGTGTTGTCCGCCTTTACCTCCGTTGTCCAGCAAATGAGATGTCAAAATATAGCATCACACTGACTTATGACTAAGAGTTTTGACTGCAATATACTGCCATAACCTCCTTCACCACAGTGCAGACATAGTGGGATTCTGAATATCAACAAAGTATTTGTTTATGTATCTATACCGCGGGGCATGTGCTGCTAGGTGCACACTGTTGTTGACTGCACACTGTCAATCAAACCATTTTTAAACATTTTATTCTGCAGAAGAGAAGCACTGCTCTTTTTTCTGCTGAAACACCCTTTAAATTCAGTAGATTTCAGCACCATGGACAGAGCGGCTTTCCCCCATGCTCCTTTTGTCTTTGACTGTTTAATGAAACTTTTTTTTTTCAGAGTTATGAAAGCCAGCTTGTGCCATTTCACCTTAAATTGTGCCATTTAAGTTTGGTTGACTGGGTAAACGCTGAACAAGAACGGGAAGATCTGTGCTCTTGTTGAAGGGACATCAACAATCAGCCACTGAAGGAGGCGTTTCTAGCTCTAGTCCCTGGCTTAAATGATGGCCACTGATGGCTCGCGGTGCACTGTAGTCTGTATCCACACGTATTTAATTAAATTAGTTAAATAAATGACATGCATTCGGTGCATGGTGTACACGCACTTTAAAGAGGTTGTCAGACTGCGATGTAAAGTTTCTTGCGTTGTATTACTATAACACGTCACACCAGCACATTGCAGTTGTATGCCGAAGTGAAGCAATCAACAGTTAACAGTTCAAATTTAGCTAGGAAATAACTTTTTACCTTACTGTGGCGCGAGAACTCCCTCTGCACAACGCTGACTACAGGTACCTGAAGCGCGAGTGAGACGAATTCCAACTTGACGAACTCGTCCCTGTTCCGTGGAAAGGCGATCATGGCAGAAACCCCCTGCACAACCACGGTGTGACATACACTCTCCACGAAGGACAGCGGGTCCTCGTTTTCGGGGTTGCCCGTAGAGGAAAAGGAGAACGCGGGCAGTTCTCCGAGTGTGGATCCAACAGCCATGACAATCTCCAAGGATAAATTGTAGGGTAGCAACCCAGCCCGGTTCAGAGCCTCGACGGCGAGCAGAACCGAGTCTCGGGGTGCGAACACGCGATTTTCCGCCGAGGTGTTCTCCTCCCGTTGGCGTGCCTGGCTTTTACTCCTGTTTGCGCCACGCTGACTGTTAACGGACGCTCTAGTCCTAAGGCTTCCATACCCAGGCGCACTGGCACTTGTTTTAAACGGTCTTTCCAACTCCAACTGCTGCTCTTCTGTCAACTCTCTTTCGTTTCCCCAGTCCTCAGAGCCGCTGACAGCCATAGCAGAGAGCAAGCGAGGCTGAACGTGCAGAGCTCCTATCCGAACCGTGTGGCCGATTCGTTTGAGCACTTGGCACGGTTGCGGGTGCGAGTGAGCGCAAATCGGAAGAAAGATGAGAGCGCACAACACTAAACATATTAGTGGCAAGACCCTGGTGCCTGGTCGCGCTGCCGGGCCACTCATCATCACCATCCCCACCGACTTCATCATCCCCGCTCCACAGCTCCTCCGGATGCCCGGTCCAACCACACAGCGGCTGAACACCGGGACCGCTCCGTTGGTCTGCGTCTTGGCCCCCTGCCTGTGGCCCCGGTGTGCCGCACAGACCAGCGGTAGCCCCCGCAACAGGACCGGTTCCAGCTCGTGGTAAAGTTGTGCGTTTTCCCTCGGACACAGACAACAGGCTGCTGAGGCGCGAGATTAGGCACGAGCCGCGCACAAGCAAAAAATGATCCCCAAAAGTGCTGTTTTTCATCTCAAAAGATTTTCATCATTCAAGCCTCGGATTACTAAACATGTCGTGGAAACAAACGGCAACATTTCCACATATTCCACAGGCAGAAAAGAAAATGCAGCAGAGTGTGTAGGCAAGCCCTGCCTAGGTCGAAAAAGGTTAATGCGCATCAAACACATTCCAAAGCAGTGAAATCCACCTCTGGAAAAGTCTGATAGCTTAATGGAGTCAAAGGAAAATCATCCCATTATCATCCACAAGGCAGGGGCAAAGGCAGCTGTTTTTTTTTTTTAAACGTTTCCCCCTTTTTAAAAAAACACCCAGAAAAACAAAAGACACCCAAGTAGAAGCTTTCCAGAGCGCACGCGCTGCTTGGCTCGAGTCAGCCTCTGTGCTGGTGAGACCACTGGCACCAGAGCGTGGTCTTTCTGCGCACATTCCAAAGAGATTTAACCCCATGTTTACTTTACAACCCAGCCACCCCTCACTTTTCACAGTGTCAGTGCGAAAGAAATGCGGACATGGTCATGGGCATGGTACTGGTGTCATTTATTCATAATCCCGACATGTCCAAAAATAAAAAATAAATACAGCACATTGATTATGTGTCACGTGGGAAGATTTGTGAGATTTTACTGGAGACAAAACCAGACAGCTACCTGTTTTATGTATGAGGACACCCAATCATACATTGTTTAACGGATGTGTTTCTTTGGTAACTCACATGTCAGAGGTCACCCGGGACCCAATCAGCAGGCCGAGTTTAAACAGGATCCAGATTAACGATTGGTTAATGGTCTGATGGTCTGATCTAGATTAATGATTGGCTAATGATCACTTTTGAAATAGGAGGCACGCCCACTGAGATAGTGGAAGATAGATGACCCTGATCGATCCAATATGGGCTGACCTTACAGGAAAGGACTGAAACAGGGAGAGAGTCGGGGAAGAGAAATTTTGACAGGAGAGGAGCGGGAGGTGGTGACTAATGGTAGGTAGGAGGAGAGAGAAGCAGAGGTTATGGTGAGGGGGGAAAAGGCTTAGGAGGGAACCGTGGATAAGAGATGAAAAGTGAGGAGAGGAGAATGGTAAGTGGGGAAGAAGAGCAGAGGAGTGAGAGAGGAGAAGAACAGGTAAATGGAAATAGAATGTGAGGTGATATAAGATGGTGCTTCAGTTGCTGCGTCTTTAAAGAATCAAGGCTATTGAAGAAGATGAAAAAACAGATGGAGGGAAAACAGAAAGAAAATTACATCAAGAGACATATTCAAGGTGAGAATTAAGCCTGTCTTGCACTGCGTGTTGAAGTGGGATACCAGGCCACCATATGCTGCATAGCTCTTTTCAAAAGGGCTTCACAGTGTTCATTCTTATTCCAGGTCTTGATGAAAAAATAGGTCAATCACATAAATATTGAAGATTACCTCCACATGCCATTTAAATTTGGCTTAGTGGTGGAAATTCCCACTTGTATATAAATACTGAAAATATGTTTTCAGCACTTTCATATTTTAGCCTGGTATCCTCACCTGACTCAAGGAAATGCCTCATTTTTTGAGACAGATCATTCTGTTTGGAAGGAATATTTCCAAAGTATTAAACAACTGCCACACATCAAAAGACTATTGTGTGGTCCACTAGTGATCAGGGTTGGCCTGGTCATATGCAAACAACAACACACTTTGCTTAGTCTCCAGAGGCCCACACTTTCACAGTGCCCTATTACTTTTAATTGGATTTTTTAAAATTTCATACTTTTAGTAATCCAATCTGAGAGATAATAGAAAATGTGGTCAAGTCACAGACAGGATAGAAATGATAACTTTTATTTAAAATAACCATTTTTGTAACCCAAACTTTGCTTTCATCCAAGAATGGTCCATTTGCAGTATCCACTGCCTTTTATACATTTACACTGTAGCTGTCAGTTTGATGAGATAATGTGGCGGCGTGCTTCCTGAAGATCCTCCCACAGTGTTAATTGTTTTAATGGGCACTTATATATCCTTTAATCAAACTGTTCTCACAACAACTTAAATACCCCGAGGTCTGATTTCTGTGCCACTTTACACAGAAAACCAGATGACAAATTCTTTGCTAAATAAGTCTTGCATAGTTTCAAGCTGTACTTTAGATCATTGTTATAGGAGGAAATTTGCTTCAGTAATGCAACAGCCACAGGGTGTGGATTGGCATTTTGAAATGGAATAGTAGCTTTCCTCAAGATCATGCTTTATTATAATGCTTTTGTGTATTATGCTGTTTTTTTGTGATTAAGATATTTTCATTCAACTGTATTTTTAACATGTTTGTAAAGCACTTTGTAATAGATCACTGTTTTGAAAAGCGCTATCTAAAAAAAATTCTTACTTTACTACTGCCTACTGAAGATCAAAAATGAAAGTGTTACATTACAATAAATGTTGCACTCAATTAGTCATATTGAGCATGACTTTTATTATTATACTATCATTTATATTAAAGTTACCTGACACCAGACCAAAACGTAACCTAAAACACGCGAAATGGTAAAATTGCTTCCAATACAGTCTTTTGACTTTGCTCTTTTGTTCCACTTTGGCTTTCTTTATCTAACATCCCATTTCTGTCTTTTTATTTGTACCTACCAGCCACCTGTCTGTCTTTCTGCTTGCAAACACATCTGATTTCATATGCCTCTCCTCTCGTCTAGTTGGTACACCTTAAAGCCTGCCCTCTCTTTTGTCCCTGTCTGAATATCCGTCTGACCCCCTGCCTGGTTGAATATTCATCCGTGTTCCTCTGTTCGCTTTGCTTGTCTGCTTTTGTGACCATTTCCTTCACCTGTCCTGCTGTTCTGCCCACCTGTCTGTCTTCTTTCTCTGTCAGCATCACTGCGCAACCGTCGGCCTGTCTATCGCTCTGCCAACCTGTCCATCTGCCTTCCTATGACTATCAGCCAAAGCAGTGCTGCAAACTTCACTGACCCCTTCACCTGCCAGCCAAATTCACCTATAGTTTATTTCTCTCTCTCACACAAACAGACATTGATTACACCTCACATGGGAAGATTTGTGAGCTTTTATTGGAGACAAAACCTGACAGCCACCTGTTTTTTTGTCTAAGGACACACACACAGCTTGCACCAGCCTCGATGCACACAGGCAAAATTCTTTCATTTATACATGTTCATTAATTTATAAGAACAATGACATCTGCATTCTCACTTTTACAAAGTAAAGAAATGACATTTAAAGAACGGAATAGCTTACAATCAAAACCATTTCGGTTTCAATGCATTCTCATCCCAGGGTGCCTATTATTGCCATTTTCAGTAGCTGCTGGCATCTCAGCAAATCATATTACTGTCTGCTTTAGCGCCCCGCCTTAATGTCTATTCTATGGTCAGATGTCTTAACGTTACTGAAGGGAAAAAATACAAAAAAGTAACTTTTAATTGTTAAAATACTCTGTTATAAGGATGTCTGACAGTTTACTTATTTTTTTGTGAAAACTGGACTTCGTTACTGATGCATCAAAATCTGTGTTCAAGTGAAGTGTTTTTAGCATTGTCTGTAGGGGGGCATAAAATAATAATTTGCCTTTGAGTTTAACACACAAATAGCTGCTTTACCTGGGTACAGAAGCCGAGATTCAGTCGAGACAGGAAGTGCCTCTTTTTAATTATTTAATCCCCTCATCAGTCTGCTGTTGCAGCTCAAAACTTGCCATAACCTTTAAAGACCTCAGCATTGTTGTTCCAAGGTGTGTCCTTACAGTGTGAAGCCCACACGTTTTTTCTCTTTATGTTAAACATCACAACAGAATAGTCTAGGGCAACGTCAAAGCAGGGATGTCAAACTCCTTTTACATTGTGGGCCACATACAACCCAGTTTGATCTGAAGAGTGAAAGACCAGTGAAAAATATTAAAATTATAATGAGTTCTTAAGATGTGTTAATATAAGAAAAAGAATTGCAATTTCAACAGTACCTATCAGTTTTTTGATATAATAAATGTATAAAATTACAGAAAAAGGTACCTCATTGCCCAGACTGTCCTGTATTTATACAGTAAAGCATAAAGTTTTTGGTTCATTTACATTTGGTTTACTGTGGACCCACTGTAAAGAAATAAAATTAAAAAAATCTCAATACATACATTTAATCTTTTACTTATCTACTTTGGTGTAGTGTGAATGGCAATGGGGGAGGGCTTTATGAATAGAAAAGCTGTAAAACGTATGAAAATACAGTTAAAAGTTCAAAATATGTGCAGTTCTTCAGCTCTTCTTCTAATATTCTTCAAAGTCCCCAGGACTTATGTTTGGTACCCCTGGTCTATATAGACCAGGGGTACCAAACATAAGTCCTGGGGACTTTGAAGAATATTAGAAGAAGAGCTGAAGAACTGCACATATTTTGAACTTTTAACTGTATTTTCATACGTTTTACAGCTTTTCTATTCATAAAGCCCTCCCCCATTGCCATTCACACTACACCAAAGTAGATAAGTAAAAGATTAAATGTATGTATTGTAGATTTTTTTAAATTTTATTTCTTTACAGTGGGTCCACAGTAAACCAAATGTAAATGAACCAAAAACTTTATGCTTTACTGTATAAATACAGGACAGTCTGGGCAATGAGGTACCTTTTTCTGTAATTTTATACATTTATTATATCAAAAAACTGATAGGTACTGTTGAAATTGCAATTCTTTTTCTTATATTAACACATCTTAAGGACTCATTATAATTTAAATATTTTTCACTGGTCTTTCACTCTTCAGATCAAACTGGGTTGTATGTGGCCCACAATGTAAAAGGAGTTTGACATCCCTGCTTTGACGTTGCCCTAGACTATTCTGTTGTGATGTTTAACATAAAGAGAAAAAACGTGTGGGCTTCACACTGTAAGGACACACCTTGGAACAACAATGCTGAGGTCTTTAACCAACAGACATAACTAAGTCTTTGCATTTTCCCTTTTGATGTTCTTTTAGACCTCAGCTGCACAGGCCTTTAGGTCATTCTTTATTGTGGGATATCGCTGCCTGTCCTGCATGGTTGGTGTTCAGACTGTGGGAATGCATGTTGCACTGAGACTAAGGTGACAGATTCTAATCATCAACAGTGGTTGCCACTTGGGTCATCGTCCTGCTGAATGATAAAATGCCAGTGAGTTTGGAAGCACTTGTGGTATCTGTAGATAGTGTGCCAGTTTTACTGGCAGATGGTACACCTCCAAGCAATAAATGCTTGATTTTCCATCAGTCCACAAGATTACTTTTTTCTAGCTCTTCTCTGTGTGCCTATTTAAAAATGTAACCGTTTTTTTGTTGTTTTTTTCAGTCTCTCATACACCTGCGATGGTTTCTGAGAGCTTCACTCCAGTTATATGAACACTCAGTATTTAGCAGCCAAGTCTGTTCTTTCAGTATTGATGTAAAAATAAAGACTTGGCACTTTAATGTTGTATTCAACATTTCATTTCAAATTCAATATACTGATGGACGGAGCCTAACAACAACATTTTTGCAATTTTTAAAAAACTTATGATCTTGATATTAACTTTTTATTCAGTTTTCGTATCTTTAATGCTTCACTCATGACCACCATGCGCAGAATAAAAAGAACAAATAAATACTCAAGTAATTAATCAGTTCTTCACAGCATGACTTATATTTTGAAGCACTTCCCTGCCAAGGTCAAGCATTCACACATGAAAAATAATTCTACTTAAAGCCATATTATATTTCATAGTTATACATTTTTAAGCAACTCATGTAAGGTATTCAAACAGCAGCACCTCCAATGAATCGCATTTTTCCCCTTCTTTCACTCACAGGAACTCAAACTCAATGACACAGTTTCAGATGGGTTTTATAAAGTCTTGATACTGGATAGTACCAATGCTTTTTAATGCTACCTCATTATTTTCCATACTTTTTCATTTTTATTTCATTCATATCTTGTTTTTTTTTTACTTCTTTGCATTTAACTATGCAACTATTCTTGATAAATAAACTACTTTTTATTAATAAGACTAATTTTGAGGTGAGTATTGTAAAATAATGGGATGATGAAGTGAGTGAGATTTATAACTGATTATGTTTAAATGTACCACAAGTGCTTTATATTTGAAATGTGAGTTTGTTTATATTAAATATAATTTACATCCATTTCGGTATTACAACTTATTTTGCCAACTGTTGTAATTACCCTACATGCTACACTTTTGGTATTGTGGTTGATTTGAAGACAGCTGTACACTTCTGGGTTCTGCCTGACCCCTCTGTGCAAAAGTCGTGTTTAATGCTTACAGAGTAATGACATCCTCATACAATGAACAGAAACACACATGACAAGATGGACAACAAGAAAATGTATAAGAAACAATATTGGACCACCAACAGTAGAAAAAATGCACTGAAAGCTGAGGTTAGTGAGTGGGCAGCTTTAGTTTTTTGAGAAAACATTTTTGATGCTTTCCAATCAATGTTAAACTGCAACTGGCCTTTGCTTTGAAGCTCCATTTTATCTCAGAGACAGACAGTCACTGTCAGTTCCCCTTTGGACCATCGCCCCAGATTTCAAAACCGAGATTCGGCAGAGGAGAACAATACTTCTGTTTTCTGTTGGCTACCCCAAGGACCGCATGGTTGGGGAGGACTGTTGTGTTATTTTCTCTGCCCTGTCTTTGTTTTGATTCTTTCCCTCAAATTTTGTTTATCTTTTCTCTTTTCCTAATTCTCCTATTTTTAGATCATTTAAGCACACATTTAAATACATACCGTTTAAATGAATTCTGCATAAGACTCAACTTTTTCAGAACTAAGGTTGCAGTAGGAAAAAGTTTGAGGGATATTAGATTAGTAGACGGTGGTTTAAAGCTCTTTGATTTGATGAAGATAAGGAGCACTTAAAATATTTCTGACTGGTGCAGAGGCAAATTGGTGAACTGGGGTGAGAAGAAAAATGAGTCTAGTGATTGATTTTCATTTCTTCCATTTGCACTGCAGGCATGTTGAAGCTGAGTCAAAAGGTTTCCTCTTAAAGTAGAATCATCTCAAGGCAGGGCATTTCACTTTGCCCCATTCCATTTCCTGCGCTTGGTTCAGGGGGAAGCTGGGAACAAACAGCACCCTGAGAGTCAGCTGTTAATTTAGTGCAACAAATTCAAAGTGTATGTGCAAAACAACCAAAACCACAGCCTATCAATTTGTATTGTTTGTGCTGAGATTGTAAATTAATTGTAAAACGATTAAACTTGTGTTTGTGTTTGCAGAAAAGAAAATTGGGTGTCAGTTTCACCATTACACCACAATATGTGATGCAACATACTTGTCATGCTTTTTTTTTTCTTGTATTACAACAAATATTTTGAAAAATGTGGTTCAACATGCTCATGTGAATGATAATTTGTGCTCCAGTTTACTTCACATTCATACGACAAAATTCAGTTGGGCATCTCTGACAGGTGCCAGTTGCTACTCCCGCCTCGGTCAGCATCTTTGTTCCAAACCACAAGTGGCTTGAATTGAATGAATGAGATCTAGAGAAAAATGATCAAATTTATATTGAATTTACAAACTGTGAGCAGAAGTGGATGAAAATTTGAGCTCATCCAGCCAAACGATGGTTGAGCTTATTCCATGGTGCGGTGTCCGTCCGTCTGTCCATACTGCGCATGAATTGCTGCTCCTGATCACATTTTAGTGAAACATGACTAATGACTAATATCCTGAATATAACTATTCAGTTTAGTTATAAACTATTATAATGTCAAACTATTATAAGTTTATCATTATAATTTTGTATGTCAAACATTACATACGTCCGTACTACGCTACTACGTCAGTGAGATTCATTTCTAGCTTTTAAGACAAAAGAATGTCACTAAGGAAAAATAACTTATAATATAACTTTTAGAAAAATCCTCCACAGAACGGGGGTGGCTCTGCATGATTTATAGCAGTCAACTATTCAGCTTGACTTTCAAGTACATCCACAGGCCTTATAAAATGTAAAAAAAAAAATGGCCAAAATATTCCTTTCCTCCTGTGGGCGAGGTGTGACAGCTCTGAAGGTGTAAATGTTGCAGGGTCTCAGCTGGAGACAGTCCATCCACCCCTGGTCGTTGGCTAGAGGTTAAGGCCTCACTTCAGGAGAGCTAAAGGCTTAAAGCTCTTCGCTTTTTCTTACACAGGCCTTTTGGACACATGAGGCTTAGTGCATCAGGCACTTTAAAGACTTTAAAGTGAAGGTATAAACAATTTGAATTTCTTCACAGAGGAAGGTTTTGCATCCTTTGTTTTATCTAATGTGTAACATGTGATATGAGATTGTTTTTCTGCTTATGAATTTTTTTAAAATAAGGCTCATCAGTATATTATATGAGGTGTAATCAAAACTTTCTGGGAATGGCTAAAAAAGCTAAAAAAAAAAAACCCAAAAAAAAAAACATGAAAAAACACGTACCCTGATTTGTATTGGCTTATGCTTGATCCTCTTGTTGTGCACCACTGAGTCATTTTCTCTTCTGTAGATGGTTCTGGAGAAGTCCCATTATGTGCATTTGTACTTGTGCCTCTATGATGTGCGCTGAATCTCCTCCAGTGTGTCACAACAGCAACCTTTCAATCTGATGTTTATTTTTGGGGAATAGATGAAGTCATAGGAAGGCAAATCTGGTGAATGAGGCAGGTGGTAAGTTTAGACTGTGTTAGTGTATGTGTTTTTAGTCATGCATGATGACACGCTGACATGAATCACAGTTCCAGTCATTTAGGACACAACAGACACTTTAGGATGTTACAGATGAAGTACATGTTGACAGTCTCACCCCGGGGGACTAATTCAAAGTGCACATTCTGTGAATGTTGAAAAAAAATTCTTAGCATGCTTCTGGTCTCACGCCTCACCCGATGGTGGGTTTGGAGCCTGGATTCTTTAACTGACAACTGCTGAAAACGACTCTACTTGACACCCAGAAAAATTGTGATTTTTCCTCTCTGTGCAAAAACAGGATTTCCAGGATGTGATCTAAAAGTAGGAGCTGCATTGAAAGTGGCCTGGAAGTGAACAAGATGATGACCTTAAAGAGGAGGTTGACCACATTTAAATCAGCTTAGTTTTTCCAACATTTCTGACATGTAAATGACATGTCAGAAATGTCACATACAGTCATAGCTGTATCGTGGTTAGAGGTAATATGAGCAGCTTAGACAATAAAAACCAAAGGAGAAAAGAACTTCTGAATACATATTTCCTACAGCTGATAGTTGTCAGTAGGTAAAATCCTTCTCCTCGTCTCACTGGTCGTGAGAATTTGAGCAATATGTATTTAACCAGTAATTTCTATATTTCTCCCTTTTGGTTTGTACCTCATTTTTAACACTAAGATAGAGCCGCTTATCTATGCCATTTAAATTTTTTTTAATGGTATCAGCATCAACAGGGATAGAAAAGAAGGGAGAAAAGAGTGTCACCACAGAAAGAAATGACTGTACCATTTTCTGTCCTTTAGGTGTCCTTCTGTCAAGGTAAATCTGCCGTTTTAGATCTGCAGTCTCATCTCAAATGCCACATTGTGATCCATACTGCGTTTGGTAATTGCTTCTGCAAACATCAGCAATACTTAATCAATACCTCTCATTCATCTCAGTGAGATGCTTATTACACCAGCTCATGTGCATGTTTTCATTTTCCTGGTAGAGGACCCTGTCAAACAAAGGAATGCTACTACTGACACAGACTAGAAGTCATCATCCCTGTCACACTAATCTCACACTGATGTTAGCTTCGTGCTAACTGCAAAGATGCCACTGCCCATTATGGAAGAACACTTCATACTATTAAATAGCCAGGAGTGACATTAGAACTTCTATGGCAGTAATCATGGTAAGAGAACATTTGGGTTATGCCTGTCTCAGAAATGATGTCAAGCTCATCTTTGCACAGTGTGTTCTTTTTCTTCTTCTACAGCACTTGCAATTTTATTGTGAGGAACCCTTTAGCTTTGACCATACATCTGAAAGAAACAAACTCTAACAAAACCAGGTTCAGGGAAGGCAGTCCTCTTGCCTTAATCAGCTGAGATCAGGGGAGAGCAGGGTGAAAAGATGAGGACAATAAATGTTCAGCAGCCAGCAAAATGTGCAGCTTTGTAGCCAGAGACACACGAAGATACAGGCAGATACACCACAAAGACACACACACACACACACACACACACACACACACACACACACACACACACACACACACACACACACACACACACACACACACA
>NW_005187433.1:1985349-1990479 GCF_000239375.1 Pundamilia nyererei | reverse complement strand
TTAGCCGCTTACCCTAACCCTCAAAAATGAATGCCAAACCCTAAACCTTCAGTCTAAACCTAATCATAACCTAATTGTAGCCCTGATACTAAAACCGAATTCCAATTTTTGGTCCTTGCAAAGATGTGTAAACATACACACACACACTTCAAAGGCCTCTGCCTCTAGCAGCATAACTCGGTATCACCTGATATGAACTATTATCACAATAGAAAGTTCTTCAGTCTGATCTTAAAAGTCTCTCTTTCTCCAAAGACAAGGGGCTGTTTTCACGGCTAAATGCTAAAGACTCTGCTTTTCGTTTAATTTTGTCAACTCCACAAGCCACCAGTAAGCCTGCCCCATGAGAGTGAAGTGGCCCACTGGGATAATATTGTATTATAAGGTCTTTCAGATATGATGGAGCTTGGTCATTAGGGGTTTATGTTAGCAGTAGGGTTTGAAATTTTGTTCTCAATTTTGCAGGGAACAAATAAAGAAAAGCTAATATATGAGAAATATGACCTCCCCTTCTATTTATTGTATTTTCATTACACTTTTTGCAGTTTTCATGGATCTCCTGATATTATGAAATTACAATAATCCAGCCTATATGTGCTAAATCCATGGATTTATATAATTTTGAAAATACTGCACAACCAGAACGCACACCCAGAGATGTATTTTATTCGTGAGTTAAAAGGGCATGTTTTAGTCAAATAAACAGTATAAAAGTTACTGTGCAAATTAAGTGCATAGAGGAAAATTGGGATGATGCCTATCGGCCATGGTGAACCCCTGAGATTATGTTGTCTGTGTAAATTGATGGATTGCTTGTCTTGACAGAGCGGTGTACCAGTTAGATGGGATATGAGCCACCACAGAAATATGTTCAAGCATTTTGCAGCATTTATTATCAAGTGCTTTTCAAATGAAATTAAACTATTGATTGGATGACTGCAGTTGTGATTTTGTGATTATTCACACCTTTGTGTACCAAGAGTAGAACAAGCTGCAGAATAAACAGGTTAGATACTAAAGGGATATGTAGATAATATTTATGAAGGATTATGTGAAAGTAGACAGGAAAGCTGAAAGCTAAATGTTTTCCACTGTTCTGTATCCTTAACAGCTGAAATTCCTTTGATAAGTGGGAAGGTCAGGTCAGTAGACAGACAGGTTGAGTCTGTCTGAAAAGAACTGTCAAAAAAAAAAATACTTGATAGGTTTGGTAGATTATGGCAAGAAGATATATGGGCAGAGTGAGGGATCATAGCCTAGAGACATGCAGGTTTCACTCCATCCATAGTGCTCATACGGGATCTGTGAAGGGATGACAGGATTTAATTTCTAGAAGGTTTAATCTTGAGTGTGATACTTGCAGCAAGGTTTCTTCATTTTAGCCGTACAAATGCTTGATCATTATTGCTCAAACACGGATGTGGGCTAAGCCACTGGTGCACCTCATGGATATTTGATAAAGATTAAAATATCATTATGAAACCATGCTGTTTTAATAATAAAGTTCCTACATATTAAAAAAACAAACCAAATTGCCACATGTTTAAAGAAAACCGTCAGCCAGATATTCTCAACGAATAATATGAATTCACAAGAAGAGTGACCTCCTCTACATGGCTTTCAAGTTTTTCAAGGGTTTGAGGTTGGGACTTTGAAAAGGCCATTCCAGAAACGTAATGTTTGCCTCCTTTATCCATTACAAATACATGTTTTGATGTTTGTTTGGGATCACTGTCCTGTTAAAACACCCAACTGTGTTGAAATTGCGACCATTTAGCTGCTAACTGGAGGTGAAGTTTAAGAATTTGGAGGTGCTACTTCCTTACTCAAACAACTTTATGCAGTTTACTAGAACCACTGGCAGCCAAACAACCCTAGTGCATGATGCTATCACCAGCATGCTAGACAGTATTTTACTTATATCTTGGGACCTCAGTTAAGATTTTGCAGTCTGTCCCTGACCAGCAGTCTCGGTACATTATGTCCAAGTGCACTATATATGCAAAAGAGCAGTTTCTGCTTTTTAATGACTCCAGCACACAATACTTTCAGCGTTTTCTGTTTATAATGAAAGAATGTTTATCCATACAGATTGTCTTTGACAATAAGCAATATCCCATCTGTTAAAAACTAACACAGCTGTCTGAGCCTGTGAACCCACACCAGAGAATGAGTGAAATCACACCACTAGCATTAGAGACTTCAGAGAAGGCGTGCAACATAAGCTGTACCAGGGATAATGGTGGTGTTTTGCTGTATTATTTGCATCAGTATGTAAAACCAAATCTCAGAGACTAAAAAAGAACACCAAAGAGATGCAAAACACTCATGCCTATAGGCCTCAGAATATGTGTATTATATGAACTCCCAAATTTTACCATATCTTCCTAATGTGTTTTTTTAAGCAGCCAAAACTTTGCATTGCCAGGATTTATTTTGCATGCTATTCACAGGAGAACAACTGGACCTTTGCCTTTGAATCAAAGGGAAGCAAAGTCAATTTTCTACCCCAATTTCTCATCATTACATAAAGTAATTTCCACTAAAAATAGATGCAAATCTAAGTGAGCACAGAATTACACACACACAAAGATGTGCAATGGCAAACACACATTACAGACCCAATCCCAATCAATAGATTTCAATGATCATAGCATTGTTCTGTCTCACCTCTACTGTGCTATTGTGCTTTCTCAGCTATTAACTGTCTAAACTATCAACTATCTGTGTGAATGACTCCAAATGTAGCCAGTCAGTCAGACTTGTTTTCTTTTCTTTTTCCCCGCATGCTCAGGAAACAGTCAGATGATGAGGTAAACAACAGAGGGGCACTTTTCGATGATAAGCTGCATGAAAGCTGTATAAGCTTCCTTTGAGGCAACTAAATTACTTAAATTTGAAATTATTTATATCAATAAGGCAAAAGCAAGTGTAACACATCGTGTGAATATGATGTAAGAAAAACCTGCATACTACTATTGCACTTCAGACACTGCAAGTATTTCATGATGTTTTATATCATATTTATTTATTTAGACCTTTGATGTTCTCTTTTCTATCGAAGCTGTGTGGTGTTATCATGCCGTGATCATGGCAAGTGATTTAAAAAGTTCTTCAAACAGTAAATAAATCATTCCACGGAAAGGTTAGTCATTTACCAATGGGTAGTTTGTTTCAGGATTGACTGCCCCAAATTCAAGCTAAAACACAACACAGTTCACAGCAGACTGTTTGATGCAAGACTTCTCCAAAACCCTACAATTTCATCAAAGGATTTTGCAACTGTTGATTTTTAAAAAATTTTTTTGTTTTTTTTAATGAAATTAAACTGCACACAAGGCTGTCGAAGAAAAGGTTAGATTAAAACAGCACATGATTAAAAAAATTTCAAATCATCTAAAAACTGAAGGTTCTTTGCAGGGAAGGAGAAGGAAAACATTTCTGCACAGCGCTGTTGGAGACTCATGGACAGTTATTCAAGCAATATGAGTTGTTTCTTTTTACTCCTTACCCTTCACATTTCATCCCTTCATAGTATGGTCCGGGTCAATTTTGATGCATCGCACAAAACCACATTCGGTCTTAACTAACACCTGAAAACGTGGGATTTATCATATAACTATGTAATAAGCAGTGGAAAGAGTCTTCACTTCTATATCATTATAAAGTATTTATAGTTATCATCTGTAATTATCCAGATTAATTCAACATAAATTAACAGATTATGTTATGTTCACAACAGATTAACAAGGTTGGCGCTGATCCCAGCTGTCATAGGTGAGATTTCGGGAGAACTTGTGAACTCCACACTGAAAGGCCGGGCCAGGTGGTGGAATCAAACCCAGGACGTTCTAGTTGTGAGGCAATGAGTGCTAACCACCACACCACTGTGCTTCTTTGTTAATTTTTGTGTAGTTAAAAAAAAATTAATTTTTAGATCATTTATCGACAACATTTGTGCTTGAAGGTGAAGGTGTTCTGTCAGTGTCAAGGCACCCTCCCTCAAGGGACTCTCTGTCCTCTGTATTTCCTCTGTTCTTTATGTGCACCATGTTTGATCCCTTTTATGGTGCTTTCAAACAGAAGGCAGCACACACTGCACTGACAGCTAGGTTGAGATAATTTGTGTTGTGCTTTATCTTTACTGTGCCATTTTTTTGTGTTGCTGCTCCCTGTTGTTCTTCTTTTCTATTGGCCATGTTGTACCCCCCACAGCATTACACGTGTGAATACTTTTCCTACATATCAATACTAGGTTGCACTGGATCTAGCAAACACAGGAAAATGAGACTTTTGTTATATGGCTTATGTGAACGCCATGTGTGTTATGATTTTGCTTCATATTGTGAACATGTTCATCAAGTGATGACCACAAGGTTAAACAGGGGTATTTGTCAGCCTGATGTAAACAGCTGGGATCAGAATTAACAACTCCAAATCTGAAGCTATAGTTCTAATCTGGAAAAGGCTTGAGTGTCGACTCTGAGGTAGGGACAAATTACTTCTCCAAGTTGCAAAGTTTAAGTATCACGTGTATCATGTTTTTGCTAAGAAGAGACTAAATGAATGGAGCAGGAGAATGACAGATTGGTGCAGAACCTGTGCAGGTTCGTTGTGGTAAAGTGAGAACTGAGCAGGACAGAGAAGTTGCTGATTTACAGGTGAATTTTTGTTCAGAGCCTTCCTTTCATAGCTCTGCATAGTGACCAAAAAATTGAGGTAGCTGATAGGCAGCAAGAATTAGCTCTCCCTGAAGGTTGAGGAGGGTAAACCTTTGCGAGGGACTCCAAGTATAACCGCTGACTACTTATCTAAAAGAGCCACTTAAGGGGGTTCTTGGCATCTGACTACCATGCGTTTAAGTGTTTTGGGCATACCCAACTGGAAGGAGGCCAGGGAAAACTCACAACATGCTTGTGAGACTGTCATTCATGTGGCTTGAGAAAGCTTCATTGTCACCCCGATGATGGTTGGGTGAACGGAGGTCCTGGCATCCCTGTGATCTGCAAAAAAATGGATGGGTGGATAGTTAACCTCAGATGTCCTCATCATGTTAGTCAAGAATGTTTTTAACTAGATAAACATTGAGCACAAAAAATAAATAAATAAATAAATAAATAAATAAATAAA
>NW_005187433.1:1976856-1985329 GCF_000239375.1 Pundamilia nyererei | reverse complement strand
ATATATATATATATGCACATTTGGAAAAAAAATACCAGAAAGATAAGATCTGAATCTGAGTTCTAACTAATGTTATGCATACTATAATAGATGGGAATTCCAGGTGAACAGTATGTTCTGTTAGGAGGAAAATCCTCATGCTGTCAGAAGAATTCTCATCCAACACAGTGGAGAATTATTCTATGAGTAATAGCTTTTGGCAGGAATGACTTCCTAGTGTTCTTATCAGAGAAGAGCAGAAGTCTCTTACTGAATGTGCTTGGCTGTTTGACCAATAGGTCGTGGAGGAGATGTGCGATGGTCTAATATAATTATACAATAATGAATTATAACAGGGAGACACAAGTACTTATCATAGCAAACCTGCTCATGTTAAGATGACAAGTTAATGATTGAATAAATTAAGGTACAAAATACAGCATAACCTTTCAACTTTTGTTCAGGCTACCAAAATCTAACTAGGTGTGAGGTGCTTGTGGGTGAGACCTTATTTTTTCTCATTTTATCCAAATGAAATCCATTTCACCAGGAGGTGCTGACATCTGAGTGTAAAACTTAAATTAGAATCACTAACAGCACTGCTTTAATGTTCTGTTCAACTTGAGCAGAAAGCCAAGTGGCATTTGAAGGTGACTGAGCCTTTCAAATGTCAGCCAGCAGGTGAGACACAGAGGAGCTTTTTGGGTTGCTTTGCATATATCCTACATTACCTCTTACCCAAATATGCACTTAAGTAAATGAAGCTTTGCAAAGAAAGTACAAAGGAAATACTGAACAGTCAACACACCGTCAGATCATCCCACAATGTTGTCAGCATACTTAAGGGTCCTTCTGAGAGAAGATATGACAATGTTTAAAGTTGTGACTGAATACACAGTGAATGTAGGTTTTAAACCCATTATTCAAGCCACCTGGTGCTCCGTCTAAGTAAACTGCCATCAACAACATTTTGACTCGACTTGAACAGCAGTCTTGTCATCACATCAAACAATTAATTTTACTGCTGTTGGTTTGTCCTCCAATTTAATTTTTCTTTTGATAATTCACAATTTTAATGTGTGATTGAAATGTCAAAGCAAGGCACCGAGAGGCACCCTTAGATGTGCCAGTGGTTTTTTTGGGGTTTTTTTTGTTAACATGATTGCTGCTGTAATACAAAAAAGCAGGACTCATCAGATGGATTGCTTCTTTGGTAAGCAATTAAGTTGATTTTTTAGTTCAATTCAAGTAATCAATAGTTGGCAACGAAATTCAACTGTTATATTCATAAGAAACAAACATTCCTTCTGAAAGGCTCAGACAGTTCTTTTAAGATGAGTAGTTTAGTGAAACCCTTAAGGGTAGGAATAATTTGAACATGTGCCAAAAGTCTGGATAATAAACGTGTATACTACAGTGTAGTGAAATATTTTATTACGAACAAAAAGGTATTCCTAAGTGTGTGTTAAGGCTATTTTAATAGGTGAAAACATGAAAAGGATCCAAAACTCAGAGGTGTCACTGAGCCATAAGGTATAAGCTAGAATGATCGTAAAGTGCCTAAAGATGTGACTTTTACTAATTTATAATTCACTTACCAGCATTTCATTAGCTTGTAAACACATATCTAATCAGCCAATTGGCTGGCACCAATTCAGTGTAGTGAAGCATGTAGGCATGGTCAGGATGAACTGCTGACATTAAGACTGAGCCTCAGAATGGGGACGAAAAGTGACTCAAGTGAATATGACGTGATTGTTCCTGCCAGAGTATTTTAGAAACTGCTGAATTGTCCCAAAAACATGGAAAATATTCAGTGGACAGTAGTCCACTGGGCAAAAATGTCTCGTTTATGCCTGATATGTCCCAGAAAAAAGGTCTGGGGAGGTAATAATCCAGGTGGAAAAAAAAATAGTTAAAGCAGTTTTCAAATCATAATATTTTATTAAAAAGCTTTACTCAAAGACACTATGACACCACATCAGTTAAAGCCTCAACATGAGCCGTGATACATTACTGAAGTTCATTACAGCTGGCCCACACTTACAGACATAGCAGCTGTTCACCAGTTTTGTACTGCAGGTTGGAGTCAGCTGTACACTGGCTCCTTATGAGAAATGGGTGGCAGCTGAATCAGTCAAAGAACAAAGACACACCGCTGTAACAATAACAGTGGCCAGACTGCTTCAAGCTCATAGGAAGGAGGAACTGCAGACAACAGAAAATGTGTGACATTTGTATGGTGGGGTCAGAATTTCGTGTAAACAAAAAATAAACTTGTATCCATCCTGCCTTGTATCACTGGTTTATGCCACTGGTGTAGGATCATTTCTTGGTCTGTTAGTACCAGGTGAGCACCACAGCCTACCTGAGGATTGTTGCTGTCTGTTATTTTATGATCACACTGTGCCTATTTTCTGGTGGTTGCTTCCAGCAGAATAATCCCTCATGTCAAAAAGCTCAAATGATCTCAAACTTGTTTCTTGTAGATGACAAAGTTCACTGTATTCAAATTACCAGCTCTTAGTTGAACAGAGGATCTTGCGGAACAGGAGGATTTCATCATGTATGTGCAGTTGACAAATCTGCAGCAGCTGCTGTCATGTCAATATGATAACAGCACCAAAATCTAAGCAACATCTCCAGCACTTGTTGAATCTGTGCCATGAAGAATTAAAGCAGTTCTTGAGGTTGAAATTAGATCCAACCCTGTACAATCAAGAGGTTTCTTGAGATGACCCTGACAAAACTGTGAAGCAGTGCAAAATTGCCCTTCAAGTCAAATATCACTCTGACACTCCATTAATCTTAATTCATTTGCAGTCTTTATTTGGGGGGATTTTCTAATTAATGTTGTGAAAGCTTGAATAAAAAGACTCAAAAAGTGATTTTAGTTAGACACTAAATTGCACTTCATGAGATTTCAGGGCTTACATCTTCTGTGGTGACACCTTGCCTGTCTCTTGTTCCAGTGTAACACTCACCCTTCTTCAGTCTAACTCTCCTCCTTCCCCTCAGCCATTGAAGATGTTTCCAGATCATGTCATCGCCCATCTGTCTACCAGTTACCCTTGGTGACTTTTCTGCCCTTATCAGACATCTGGTCCTTCTAGTGGCCCCTCATTACACTACTATTAGTCCAGCAGACTCAATCTGCTTAGTAACTTTTGTCATTAGCCAGACTGTCAGTCTGGCTTTATTGCCATTGTTGCCAGCTCTGTGATTAAGAAGGTTTACCAGGGCATGCCCATGCACTCACATTTAAAACTTTCAAAATCATTGGGCTTTAAGATTATTATTACTTTTGTCTCGTTACTCTTGCCATTATGGATTAGATGATAAAAGCGACAGATAACAGTTATCCATGGTTGAAGAAACACTTTTGAGAAATTTGTTTTGTTGCTTTCTGGAAACTCATATATAGGCTAGAACCAAAAGGCTTAAGATAGTTGCATTAAAATCATTCTCCCATACCTTAAGCAGCTGTCTGTGTCAACCAATAAGGATTTATGCACATTATAATAGCTGCTATTTACCTATAAAATCAAAAGAAAAACTAAATAGAACAGAGTTTTTATTTATTTTGTTGAACACACAACTGCACACCATAACACTCAGTAAACTGCACATAACTCTGTGGAAGTGTTTAGATGCTTCAAACTTCTGTCTATAAGGCAGCCTATTCTTTCAGGCTGTGTCCATCGATGTTTTATTGATTTATATGTTTTGTATTTTGCCAGCAGATGTCTTCTGTTCTTGGCAGTCCTTTGGCACATAGCAATGAACTTTTATGTGTTGTGCCAAAGGGGTGTGACTATTCTAATCATTTATAATCTTTTATAATTTGCATATTTTTTACAGAATAACTGACTGACATGGATTCTGTAGTGAAAGAGGATAAATCATTATGAAGAGGGTTTCTTTTAACAACAGCATCATATTTGGACCATATTTAACATGGTTTATAAACAAGAAAGAGCTCTATCATCAGTTAGGACTGTTTATAGCACCCACAATACAACTACTACTAAAAATAACGATAATGCTGGTAGCACATTCCATGACAGCTTGTTAATATTGTAGTTATAGTGGGGTAATACTAGAAGGCAATGCTATGGAAATCAAGCAAGTCAATGTCACTTACTTACAAAGTAATATTATGCAAATACATAGCTCATACCACCAATATTTGACAATAATTACACCTGAATAATATTGCACAGAAGATCATGTAATTGGGTAAGAATTTGCCTGAAACTAGAGGTAATGATGTGGAAACAAAGGCATAACTATGAGGAAAAATAAATAGGAATACTTTGGTAGCATTACAATAATCTGCTAATAATATAGTTGTATCTGTATACATTCATAAACTAACGAACATATTAAACAACAGCCCTGATTCCTGGTTATTACATGTGAACTCCCCCAAACAAATTTGTGGATAATAAGCCCCAATATTAAAAATGTGATTAACATTGTTACTTATGAACAAACAATGCAGGTAAATCTGTAAAACACCTATGGTGTGGAAATAGTTTGCCAATATATTAAAACATTACACAATATTTTCTTTTTATTTTGAGGTAATATCCATTTTAAAGTGGTTGATTGATTAATGGTGGTTAATTAATATAAAAAAATGTACAGATATTACAAATTTTTTGCTATCACCAAAATATTACTGTACTAACTGGATTAGCTTCACTATTACAACTTTATTACCAAGGTGTAAAAGAAAGTACTACAAATAAATACCAGCAATAATAATAATAATAACAACAGTACCTTTGAACTTCAAGTTGACTAAAAAGTTCACCTTCTGTGTAGTCAGGGTAATATTGATGGTGCCTTCATCCCAGTTTGACATGCAATAAACATAATACTGGGCGGATATTAGCTCCCACTGATCGCCAGACCACAGGACATAAGTCAGTCAACTTATCTTCAACTGTAAATCACTAGGTGAGCAGAAGCAGACACGTTATAGATGGTATTTCATGTCTGCTGAAGACATAAAAACAGACAAGAGGCACTTGAACTGTCTAATGTCAGTCCATAATAATGATTTACTGCACCTAATGCAGCCAGTTATGCAAATAAGGCAATTGATAAATTAGAAGAAACTGTAATGTCAATTTGTCCTCACACAGTCTAAGCAATTAGCAGTAACAGTTTCAACAAAATTGTTTTCCCCCTTTCCCCCTATTCATATGTAAAGTTATGCAATAGAGAGCTCCGAAGTCTAATCAGGTCATCCACTCTATTAGGGGAACCTGTGGTGTCAGAGGGAATACTGCATCATCTCTGCTCTTTAAACATTATGTAAAATGTTAATTTTTCCCTTTTTTTAAATACTGCAAAGATGTAGTTTAACTAACCTAACTTAACCTTGACTTGCATGAATTACAGATTTACTCAAATGCATTTACGCTGATATGTATTTAAGATGCATTCAGTGCTCTTGCATCTCTGAGAAGTGGTTTCTGAATGAAAATAGAAATAGTCTGAAAACACAGTGCCACTAAGCAGGTCAGAGTGTGGCGACGTTAACTGAAAAAAAACCCCTCAGTATCAGCCTGCATCCGAGAGAAATCAGCAAAATAATCCAATAATATTTTGGACCCTCTTTTTTTCAAAAGGCACCCGAGTCAGCATTTAGTTTCATTTCTCCAACTTTTCTGTTTTCCCTGTTTTGTAGAGGCAGAGGATTACGGGCTCTGCAGGGGGCCTCTCTCGCAGAGGTATTACATTACAAGCTGGCCTGAAATGATCTGCTACTCTCCTACTGCTGCTTTTTTGAATCCCTGTTCTTGGCTGTCACTCTGGCTGTCTGTCTCTGCTCTTCTCTGAAATTTATACTGCTATTTCTCTTTTACTACCCATTACTGTATTCCCTCTCCACACCATAACCTCCCTTTTTTCATATTTGGACCATTTACACCTCCCGACTCATTTTTTTTTTTGTCTCATGAGTGTCCTTTGCTTTTAAGTTTTCCTTCCATCCTTCTATCCAACTATCCATCCATCCATCCATTCATATATACATACATACATAAAAATGATAAAGAAGAAGGTTCATTTCCTGTCTCCACTCTGTCACTCTCTGATTGCCTAATGTGTCTGTTTGAGTAAAAGGCTTCTTACAGACTTACAGAGACTTAATGAGTCTGTAATTAACCACCAACCATGAATTCTGCCTTCTGTGTCAGTGAATGTTTGTATCTCTGTAAAATGCATTTAAACTGCTCATAGTTTTTCATCCATGTCTCTGCAGTTTCTTCTACGTGATCACACTGTAGCACGTATGTGTGCAATCCAACAATAAACAGCACAGATATTTGTAGATGTTTACTTGGCACAGTTTTCTCAGATTTTCTGTATGATAGGATTATGTCCTGCTGTGTCAGTGTAGAAGTTCAGAATATATTAATATGTGCACTGTTTCTTTCTTCCTTAAATGTATGTATTTCCCTCTTTTCCTCTTCCAGTTCCTCTGTCACACTCGCTCTTCAAATCTGTTGCTTTGAAAGCCTGTTGATCCATAACATAAAAGACAACCCTCAGAGAGCTCAGGCACTAATGAAAAAAACGTTGATAAGCTCCCAGCTCTTTTTTACTCAGTGGAGCTGTATTCTGCTCTCAGCTCTGAGCTAAATGAACCTTGGTGGATCCTTTATGTTGCATCAGTTGAGTTATAGTTTATATTTTTAAATACAGAGGCCTTGGAATTAGGTCCCTATCTCTCTTTCTAATTCATAGTCAGCTGTAATTTCTTGCTTTGTGTGGTGAACCTTCTTTGTGTTAGTATGAAAACAGTTTCAAGTTATCGCCTTTACAGTAACTTATATTCAATTGGATACTTATTTCAGCATTAAAATATTTGGGTGGGGGGTGGGGATTGTCTCAGTGGAAAGAAAATGTAAAACTTTCCATCTTATTCCTTCATGCTGTTGTGTTTTTTATTTAAAGAAATGCATTCCACAACTCAAATTTTAAGATATATGCTGTTAAATGTCTAATTTTATACCATATTTTGCCATCGTTTTTGTTGATCTAAGTGATAGTTTTTAATTTTTTGCATGTAAAAAGCTGTACTTTTACTCACTGTTACTTATGTTGGATGTTTAACTTTTTACAGTGGAATAATATTTATTTGAAATAGTTGCAAATATTAGCCTCTGCTGAATATGAAACATCTAAAAATGGAAAATCTCACAACGCACAAAGTGTGTGAGATAAAATTTGTACCAGTCTTCAGTGATAGGTTGTGATCAGATCACAACTACATGGAGGCCAGTAGAGAACTTGTGTGATCTGAAACTGCACTGCAAATGCAATTTGAAATGATTTGTGATGACATTTGTAGGGCATTGCATCCTGTACATCAATGTATTTAATATACTTGGAAGAAAGTCTAGTTCACTTATAAAAATCATATCCTGATCCTTGATCAGGAACGCCCTGGCGTATCACATTTTAAAGCAAGGGATACCCCCCTGGCATCTCTTTCTGACGCAGTGTGTCCCTCTTTAGCATTTTCCAATACGCAGGTTTCTGCCAGCATATTTCAAAGTCACACAGTCATCAAGATAAGACTGATAGACTCGCCGTTTCTATCCATTTTCAATTTTAACACTATTTGTTTGTTTTTTATTTAAGCACACAGACAGGTTCCATCGAGGGTGGTATCTCAATTTTTTTATTCCATGCAGCCAAGCACTCTATGTTGTCATTGTTCAAATTATTGAAATAATGTTGTTGTATTATGGTCAGCAATTCAATTCAAGGTCAGTTCCTTTAATCGAAACCTTTCTTCCACTAACTCCCAAGCTTTCCTTTTTTGTACAGTCCTCACCTGCAGAAATTAAATGCAAAACTGAAAGTTTATTGAAAGGAAAGGTAACTTGCAACATACATAACACAACAGAACTCCATGTGTAAATGTTCAGTATAAAACTTTAATTCTATGTCAAGCAGTCTTCTTTCCTTGGATAACAACACTGTTAGCCTTTGCAGTAATTTCCATAGCTTAGTACTGCAAAATCAACAGTAAAAAACTCTAAAGGATGTTAGCAGTTTAATACTGTAATTTGCATGTATTTGTGGGAAAATTCCATGAGATTACATTATTTTTACGGTAACTCACCGTACTCATGGAAACAGCTGTAAAATACAGCAAATGTAACAATTGGTGATGTTACTGAGATTATACTATTACACCATCTGGATTTCTGTTGTTTTCTACTGTAGATCTAAGAGTAATTACTTAAATCCTCATGCAGAGTGTATTACTATAAAATGTGATTCACTGTGAAAGTAGTATAACATATAAACTACAATATACAGCATCATTTTTAACTTAAGGAGTAAGTTGCAGCCACACTAAAATTTAATTCCTTGAGCTGAATGGAACCTCATATATTAATAAATGTATTTGTTTAGTCAAACAATGTGAAACATTAGTAATACTATTAATTAATAGTATACTTGT
>NW_005187433.1:1962300-1975063 GCF_000239375.1 Pundamilia nyererei | reverse complement strand
AGACTCAAACAAAGCTGCAAAGCAGGAGAACAACATGGCCATCAACTATTCTGTGCCACAGATCCAGTTCGCTGCAGCACAGAGTGATGATGAGATCGTTAACATGTGCAAAAGTAGTCAGAGGTAACTGGATGTTCAATCGGGTTAAATGCAAGGTTGATTGGATTATATCTGAAGATAATATGCTATTCGTGATAACTCTGCTAGACTCCAAATTGCTCGTCCATGCGGGAGTATCTCAAAATTAAATGAAACCACTTAACACTTCTTCCCTAAAACAGACTGACATGGGACACATTAAAGTTGGATCGGAACCAGCTAATCAGTCTGAAGGTAAGTGTTTTTTTCACTTATTCGAGAGAAGTCCGAAATGCGTTCTTATTACTGTTTGTTTTGACTTTTAAGCTACCCTACCAGGATATTTTCATTCAAATGCTAAGACAACATGTCAATAGCTATGAATGTGGAGACTCAAAAGACTAGTTAGGTAATAGTTGCCGATGGATTTATGAGACTTAAAAGAAACTTGGACGTTTGCAACAGGTGAATCGGTGAACCACCGAGGTTGCGCCCAAATGCTTAAAGCTGTTAGCTGGTCAGTGTTTTCAGGTGTGCTTGTACTACCTGTACTATGCGGAGTGCTAACTAAGTCATGCTAAACACATTAAAGCGTTGAGCTCAAATATCTTTCCATTTTTGTGCACTGTTCTCTTGTCAGCACACATTTTCTGTTTATTGAAGCCTTTTGTGAATAATTTTGATCATGTAAAAACTTGGAATTGGTCCCTATTCACAATACTCTTATTTTTTTGCATATGTCATTCAGGAAAGCTAATTGGTCACTGAACTCTTTGCAACTGTGTATTTCTAAATTTTGTGGCTTCATTGCACGCAAATTTATATTGTTCAGTTTGCATGTTAAAAGCCTGCCAAGCACCCCAAGGCTGATTGTGCTTGGTAAGAAGTCATTTATGAAATAGAGCTAATTAGACCATATTAAAATTTCTGTTTAGCACAGGAGCTTTTCGTGGACACAGGTATCCAGTCTCTGTTTTGTTAGCTCAAATTTCTGTAATTTCCTTTATAAACCAAGGTTGTTGGACATGTGTCTCAGTGACTCCAGCAAAGTAACAATATCAAATTTCACATTACATATTACTGATCAACATAGTAGTCTAGCTACACCAACAGCAAAAATACTGAAGTCAATACTGTAAAGTTTAACAGCAGCACAAATTATAAACTCCAAAATAACCATACAGTTGATTCATCTCCGGTAATTTAACTGGGCTGACTCTTTGTTAGGTGTGTTTAATAACCCTTTAAGACCTACCATAGAACCAAGTCCGCCAGAGCTTATATTATATTTTTACATGGTGTGGTGCCATTTTTGGGAGCATTTCAAGTTGCTATACATCAATACAACAATTATAGCCCAGATTTTAATAACATGTATTCATTAAGTGCATAGTAATTACATAAATTGCAAAAAAGTGCAATAAACTACAAAAAAAGAGAAAATCGTTTTTGTTTTTTTAACATATATTTCTAGTTAGAGAAATTTAAGAGGCTTATCCCTCAAAACTGTAAATACAAAAAAGTTGCATAAAATAGTTTCCTACCAGAGGAAATTTATTTTGAGTGTCTTCATAGTTTTATTTTTGAAATACACCAATTTTTATATACTGCAGGAAAAACGAAAATAAATATTATACTGCAAATTTGCAAAAAAGCAGCATATGCATCAAAATAAACTATTTCCAGCAGTGCAATATGTGCACCCAGAAAAGACACAGAAAGTCATAAAGTCAAATATAACTTTTAAAAACACCAGTATAGGCCCATGAGGCCCTGATGGTAAAAAAAACTACATTTCCGCGAAAATGACGTCACTTCCGGTTTCGGGCAGGTAATGGCGGACATGCAAAAGTTCGCGCTGACGTCTATTCCAATGTAGGAAGTGTTCTGAACAGCTGATCGGATCGGCAATGCGTGTTTCTGGAATATTATTTAGAGAAACAGAGAGAGAGAGAAGTGGGGATTCGTTGCTTGCCTTCTGGATACATGTCCAGCCAGTAGGATTTGGCTGCAGCCTCTCATTCAATGCAAATGGGGTTTCCACCATTCTGCTTGTTAGTGCACTGCTACATTATTTCTGAGTCTGGGACACCCTGATAACACTCCACTCGTCTTCTGCCTATGCATTGTTTTCATCTTTTCATTCCATGATATGTGTGCTGCTATGTCAGGTCTTTTACTTCTTTTACTTTTTCTATCATGTGTGTACTATCCATTTATATGTCAAACTTGCTTATTTATTCACCAGCTCACCTTAATCAAAGTAGGAATATTACCTATTCCCTGTTCAGATCCTGGCTTCTTTGTGTGGATCGATTTTTAACATGAAATGACCCTGAAGGACTTCAACCCCAACAAGGCTGAAAATCTTACTATTGCTGGTTACAGCAAGATAGAAATTGCTAAAGCCTATGAATGAAATGTATCTTTGACATTATGTTTGTCAAATAAATAAATACAGATGGTAACATGAAAAGAATTGCTTTCTTTTGATTTTTAATAAAAGTGTGAAAGTTTTTGAGTTATAAGGAAAATTACAGCACTTAGGGCAGTGGTTCCCAAAGTGGGGGGACGCAGAACCATTGACAGGGCTCCCATACAAACGCAAAGCAGAGGATGAAGCATAGCCAAATATGCTCCCAAACCAACTTCCTTCCAAGCCAAAGACTAGAAAATATGATGAAGCATTTGCTTTCTCTCTCAATCTCTTTGACAGGTGGAGGTGTGCAGGCTCTGTTCCTACTGTTCAACAATACAACAGTTCCTAAATGTGCTCATTACCTGCCAGTATTTAAGGGATATTCTCAACCAGATTGTTGTCATGAGCTGTGTTGTAATCAGGTTCCCTCATGCTTGTGAAAACTGCTTGTGTATTCTTTGTGCCAACTTTACTTTTCTCTTCCTTGCAGTTACCTGAAGACTTCTTGTTTTTCTTGTGTTCTTCAAGTAAAGGAATTATCATTAAGATGAGTCTCAATCACCCAATCACACACAATGATACGTGTGTGTGAGATGCACTATACACAGGTACACACCCACACAGGTCTTTATCACCAGGTTCCACATTTATTTACAATTTTCTCCGGTTATGACTGAACACAGTCTGACAGCTGTCGGTCCCAGCTGATTTCCCTCCCTCTCCGCTCCTCTCCGTCTCACTATAAAAAGGGAAGGAAACCATTATCAGTCCAAATCGCCATCAGCTGTTCTCACCGGCATCTCCAGCACCGCCCCGTTGAGCCCACTGCACCACTCCTCCCCTGCAGACGCGCCCGGGACCACACCTCTGCCACAGTGTGTGAGTTGTTTTCTCTACCTCAGTCTAACATTCACATGCTCACACTGATGGATGCATTTGGTTCACTTTTTTGCCCAAGGATCCATCCGCATGCAGGCTGGATTAGCTACTGACTTTTCATTTGGCAGATGACCCTCCTGATCCACAGTTGGCCTACTTTCCAAGGGAAAGTCTTTCTCAACTTCCAAAACTCACCTGTTTGTCCACCCTCCACATTTACTATTTACCTCCCACCACCGCCTCTGCTTGGAATCGAGGAAGGAGTCTAAGATCAATTCAAACCTTCATTAACTCTCTGGCTCCAAGTCAACGTCTCTAACAGACACTGGCTCCTGAGCTGTGGACCCACTCACTCCTGTGAACTCCTGCATGACATTACACCTTTTGCTGATTCTCAGATCACTGTGACATTAAACCTTGTTAAACTAAGTACTGTATGTGAGTCCACAACAACTTAACCTCAACACTAGTTAGCACAATATGGGACACATTAAAATTGTAAATACAACTGCCTTTCTTTGCCTGGGTCACCTTTACAAAAGAGCTACTTAATCTCAAGAGTTTCACTTACTGGGTAAATTAAGGTGACCATTAACACAGAATTTTGATGCAATTAGGAAATCAGGTTTTAAATTGGTGGTGCATTGGCAACAGCAAATATCCCTTTACAGCTGATTAAACTATGCATCAGTTACACAGGGCCTCCTTAGGCAGGACAGACACATAAGCACACTTGTTTTTACAAACCCTGCAAAATACAAACACGCTCCCAGAGTGTTCAATCTGTCTTTTTCAGCTCCAATCTCCCTGACAGAATGAAGTGAGGCTGAGTAGTTAAGAGGGTTCTCTATCTTAAGAGTTAGAAAGCAAAGAGAAATCTACAGAAGGGTGAGGAATTGCAAGAAACAACCCAGTGTAAAACGCGTGCTAAAACTGAATGTGCTACAAAAATGCAGTGGGTCAGAAAATACAATTTACATTTAAAAAACCATGTGTGCGCACACCTGCAGAAAATGTTTTCTTTAGAAACCAAGATCCATAAGACCCTCCGTTCCACCCTCTACATGCACATATTTAACCATAGTGATCAATGCAAAGCACCTCATCAATGCAGATGCCTAGAAATCAGCCTGGTGATCAATGGTTCTTCCAATCGTGTTGTATTATGGCAGTACCAGTACATCCATCATGCAGCATTATGTATGATTGTCTCTTCGTTTACAATTACCAGACTCATTGATCCAAAATTTGCCAAAAACTTGGTCTGCATCATGATCAGGGTATTCAGTGTAATGACTGTAAAAGAGCTGTCACTGGCTTTTTTTTTTTCCAGAATGCAAATTTGCACAGTACATGTGAGGAGGTGACCAAAAGAAGGCAGAGTGGCTGCTGCAAGAACTGCTGTGCCTTCAACATGCTTTGTGTGCTTGTGTTTTCTGCGGTGATGTGATGTTTCCTGAAGTGCTGTGCACATGTTGAAACAGTGCTAAATTGCACCTTTTGTTTGGTATATTTTGGATGTATCACACAACTTTTTTCCACAGTTCTTTAATGTTCTTTCAGGGAATCTTTAATTTAATTAAAATTTAATTTAATAACTCAGACTGGTAGGGTGAGGTGATGAGGTGTAAAGGACTGAACAGGCTATATTTACAAACTAGACTTTTGTGAATCTTCCCATCTGCCACACCCTGCATTTTAACTGCTGTAGTGCGCTCCAAAACTGACCACAAGTGTCAGCAGCACACAGTGTGACCCTCTCCTCTCTGCTCCAGGGGTGAGTCAGCGCTGATGAAATATTGAGTGGATTTGAGTTGAGGCTTGACTTGGCTGATATTATTTTACAGTTGAAAGATTCTAGAAGTTATGCCTCACCAGCACAAATACGACTGTTAGTTTTAGTGTTGATGTGGATTTGGAAGTAATTTGCAAGACAAAGTGAAATTAAATGCGAATGTAATTCATAGACAAAATTCACCACCCCACTGTGTTGCCAGTGACCCCGTAGTTACAAGACATTTGTATGAGTTGGTTGCAGTTTCAGTACGGGAGTGCACGTTCTCCTGTCAAGTTTGTTTGTATAGATTCCTGATTCTCATTTGAATAGTAAGTAGTTTATGTCTCTTTATAGCCTTGTTTAATGCATATGCAATGGTTGGAACACTTAGTGTTTGGTCACCACGTACTGCTAGATCAGCTTCAGTACACCTTGACATTGATTCTGCAGGTCTCTGTAACGTTCATGGAATAAAAGCCACCATTCTGTCACAAGATTGTCACTCATTTGGTGTTTAGAGGTGATGGAGAGTGCTGTCTAATGCATCAGTCCAAAAGCTCCTACAGTTTCCATGTTCAATAGGCAATATGATGATATGCAAAACAAAAATAAAAACACTCCAGATAAAAATATTTCGTTATTGCATAAAGATGATGGTACTGATTTGTGGAGCTTAGGGAATGGCAGCATGATCAAGCCTAAAGACATCTTCATAATAAGAAAAGCTTGTTCTGAAGAGAAAAGAAGTGGCTATTCTTAATATTAAACATGAAAAGACGCATTAACATTTTGACTTCTTGACTTTTTACAAAATTAGCTCTCCAGGTTGTAATGAAAATGTGTTTGCAGTGATTTGTATTAAGTTAATTATGTTCATAGATTGAGATGATTTTGCCCTCTGCAATCAAGTTGCAATATATATATTCTTCATCCACAGTGACATTAGATTTAGCATTTGTTCTGTTGTGTGTAATATTTTCTTTTAATTAGAATTCTTTTTGTAAAGTTCTTGCTGTGTTACGACTTTTAATGCTGTCACTAATTATTTATTTGTTTATTTATAACCCTGTTTTAATGTGCAATTTGAGTAAGACCGGGTTTTCCAGTTCACTGAAAAAATCCATTCTCCAGATTGAATTGGTCAGTGGTCCTGTAGGGCCACCACCCCATATACAAGACACAGGAACTCATTTGCCATGCAAAAAGCAAAAGGGCTTAGAAAAGTCTCCTTTCTTTACAAACACATCCAATCTCCATTGCCTCATCAGTAGTGTGAGAGAGGCAAATTAAAACTCTCAGAGGTTACTTAAGATTTTAATTGAATTTGTAAATCATAATTAATAGTTTCTTTTTCAGCATGCACACAGGAGTGCACCCACGTTACCAGTTTCAGCTTGTTTTTCACAAGTGCACAGTGATTTCTTGGTGAATGATGACCTTTTTCAGAAATATTTTGCTATCAGCTTCTAGTCATCCAGCTGTTTTTTTTATGTCAAGCTACGTAGAGTAAATGGAGGCCAAATGGAGTTGTGCTCTAAACAGAAACAACCTAGCAATTGAGAGCTCAGGAATAGCCATGATAATGTACCCAGTGGCAGACAGAGATCGGCAGTAACTAGAGATGGCACGATAGCACTTTTTTATGTCCAATACCGATACCGATATCATAAATTTGGATATCTGCCGATACCGATATGAATCCGATATAGTGTTTTTTAATCAATAAAACAGTTTTTTTAATATCTTGCTGCATTTTGTATAAGTTCATACTCAAGTTTAAAAAACAACAACACTAAAGCTATTCTGTTATACCTGTATGCAAAAAAAAAATTTCATAGTTCAGCAATACTGATCAATCTAATAAACTTAAACCTACACCATCCTCCCAATTCTGGTATTTTAAAGAGTACTTAGCGTAAATATTAAGCAACCTAACTAATAGGGTTGCAAACTCCCAGCAACAAGAACAACAACAAAAAAAAATAGGGAACCACCCCTCACACTCCACCTCATGATGCTTAATCGACGTAATCAATCTTAATTTGATGCAGGGTGAAAAAGAATTGCACAGAAATAAATTAATTTTCAAGAAATATTAAATAGATTCAACATCTTTCTTTAACAGAATTGCAGAATGCACAGATGGTACCTTCCCAAAGGAAAAAGTACTTACTAGGGTATATTAGACTTAATAGTTACTATATACAGTAATGGACTTCTATTCATTTTACATCAAATTAAAACTTTGGGTGTCAGATAATTAATTATTGAAAGCTAGACATTTTAAATGAGAATAAGAAAGAAAAGTATGTCTTTGTGCCCCCTTTTCCTGTTAATGCCCTATCGGCCCCCCTGGCTAAACTTTGCTAGATCCGCCCCTGCACAGTTACCAGCCGTCAGCTGCGTAGAAAAAGATCCTGGTGTAGAAAGTAATATTAAATAAATTCTAACAACAGCTTATCAAGCTTAAACGTGCTGCTGTTGTTTATCCGCTGGTTTCGTCTTTCTGGTGCAAAGAGAGTTGCGACAGAAAAGCCGATCAGCTGATCATTGATCAGTTTCATGATTGAAGTAGCAGCAGGAGAGGGAGGGAGAGAGAAGAGGCAGTCGCTCCATAAATCGGTTGTTAAGCTTAACGTGGGAATGCTTTACAAGCATTCAGAGATGAACTTACACACCTGCTTTACTTCTCTCTGGGATAACTTTGTCGGAGATGAAATGTCGGGTTAGTACCAGACCACGGACAGGTCTCGCATGCCACAGCCGCTCTATCACGTGATGCATACTGCTCTGACGGCTATGGTTATGAGGCGAGATACGGCGTGTCGCAAGTTTTGTGTGGTGCTTTCGTGATATTTAATGGATCGGATTACATTTTTTGTTTCTCTCCGATATCCGATCCAGTAATTTAGGTCAGTATCGGACCGATACCGATATGTAATATCGGATCGGTCCATCTTTAGCAGTAACGCGTTACAAGTAACGTGTTACTGTAATCCGATTACTTTTTTCAAGTAACGACTAAAGTAAGGGATTACTATTGCAAAAAAGGTAATTTGATTACTGTTACTTTCCCGTAAGCACGCTGCGTTACTGCGATACTAAAACCGTGATTTTTTTTGCGAGAGTGTCTCATGACAATGACGTAATGAGTGCGACATTCGTGGAAGCAGCTGTGTGCAGATCAACAATGGATAATATATCGAGTGTGGAGAGAGTATGAGCGTGCAGCGTTTAAAGTGTGGAAGTACTGACCTTACTTTAATTTTGATTCCGTAAAAAGTAACAAAAGTAGAATTGGGCTGAAAGATCTATTGCTTTATCACCTATTCAGGTTGTAAATAATTTTTAAAAAAAGTAACTAACTAACTAATTACTTTTGAAAATACTTAATAAGTAAAGTAATGGGATTACTTTTTCGGGATGTAATTAGTAATTAGTTACTGATTACTTTTTCAAGTAACTTGACCAACACTGTTGGCAGTTGTCCTTAATTATAAAGCAAACGGCCCCTCTGGCCATCACCAGTAGGTGAAGTGTCTTGCCCAAGGACACAACGACCGAGACTGTCCGAGCCGTGGCTCAAACCGGCAACCTTCTGATTACAAGACGAACTGCCAACTCTTGAGCCACAATCTCCCGTCACTTTGTCTCATAAAATACAGTCAAATATTGCTAAAAAACTGTAAGCTCTCCAGTTTGTATTTATTCATTTATTTTTAGATATTACAATAATCAGGTCAAAAGCTCACTTTATATATGATTTCATGCCATGGAATTTAAAGGTGAAAAATGTGCTGCAAATTAATAGAATTTGTACACCTTCATATGATCTCAGGCAAGTCTATGTGTGTGAAAGGGTGAATGACTGAATGTAGTGTAAAGCGCTTTGGGGTCCTTAGGGACTGAGTAAAGTGCTATACAAATGCAGGCCATTTACCATTTATGCTGTTCTGTATTTAATTGGAGTAATATGCAATATTATTATATAAAATGTATAGTAACAATAACAGCAAATGCTTAGAATGACCACTTTTCTTCCTGAAAAATACATACTATATATATTTACTCATTTTGAATGCGTGGTGAGCAACAGATATTTAGTGAAAATTCAAATAGGGAGGTTATATAGTTCTTCTTGCTTGTGGCCTGAAAGTCAAGGGTTATATTATCATTTATTGAAACTGTAGGTCAATACCCATAATCACTTAAAATCCATACTAAAAACAGCCATCTCTTTTAAAATGCCAACTGGCCTTATGTTGAACCTTGACAGATTAGATTTGCCATGGACTGAGTACATTCAAGGTGGTAACATTTTTTTTCTCTATCAAGTGCTGTGCTTTTGTTGGGGGGTGTCAGATAGTTTACTGTAGCTGTTCAAGTTGATGGTGCATTTTATTTGACTGCAGTAAAACTGGCCAGAAAAAGTTACAGCACTTCAATGGGGCAATAAGGAGATTGAAGAAGAGGTGTAGATATGGGGAGAGAACAGAGGATGAATGGATAAAGGAAACGGCACTTCAGATAGATATTTTTCATTTCCTCTGCTTAGAAGGAGGGCCGGAAGATGAACTGATAAAAGAAAAGAACAGAGCAGAAATGGAGGGGTGAAAGCAGATAATGGAAGAATTATAGAAAGCAGTTGAAAAGAACAGGGAGAAAGTGTAATCTTGTATAAAAGGGAGAAAATCAACTTGACTGTTTCTTAATTTTGCTTAAAACTAACAGCTTGATTTTATGACATCACTTAGCCAATTTGCCATTGCTGACCCATTTAAGCATGTTTTTTTTATAATAAGCGATTCCAGCCATCTCCCCATCTGTGGGCCCGTCCATTCTCTATTAACATGGGAGCTCATTCAACTTCAGAAGCAGTTTTTTGCACTTCATATTTACTTGCTACAATAGTGTCAACCTAGAACGGCTTTAAAGGTTTTGATGAAGGGGTAATGCCAACAATAGGACCATGATGACACACACATGTGCTCAATTACCCCACAGCTAAATTTGAAGCCTGAAGATGCTGTTGTAACGAACACACTGTTAGTGAGATACTGAGCTACCCTGGATGCCACAGACAAAGTCCAGTTTTACGAATGGGTGATTAAAAGTATCTTTGCAGTCTACCTTTCACTGTAAAGTTCCACTTGGGGAAACTCCAGCTCTGTGGACTGCTCTCTCACAGTTGTGTGAGTGAATGAATGTCATCTATGTAAATTAAACACATTGCATCAGGCCACAAAAAAGAAATGGAGGAATTGCCATAGTCTCTGCCCACCAAGCCATCTGTTCCAAATGCTTTTTTTTTTGGCATAGTGTGCCAGCATACTAAATTGGGAGACATCTTTTTCCCCTCAAGAATTGTTAACCTGTGGTGCAATAAGCTCACCAGTTCAGCCCATGACAGCTCATGAGCACCAAAAAAAGTTTCCTGTTCCCAGTTACTATAAATATTTTGTGTGATGTACCATTCAACACATCTCTACAGTGTGGCTATATGTAATACATGAAGTTTACGACACTCTTTAATCTCAGATTTTGGATGCTGTGATGCCTCAGTCTTTAATCTGCCATGATTATTATGTCTAAAAAAACAAACAAAGAAAGACAAAAATGTCTTGCTGCATTTTGTTTTTGTTTAATTCCTCCAGTCTTGGAACAATATGCCAATTACTCAACTGTAAAGACGTTACTTTTATAATCCTACACTATAAAAAAAAATTGTAATACAAAAGTATTTTACTGTGTATTTTACAGTTTTGTACTGTTCTTCTAGAATATCATTAAATTCACATAACTAGACTGATTTTACATTTCAAATGTAAATTAATATAAAATCACTGTAAATGTAGTAAAACATAATTTTCTTGTTTTTTAAATGTATCTGTCTGTACATATGCATTTTTAGACTGTTAAAATACATTCACAAATGCATCATAATTTCACAAATATTTGTCCGTTATTTGAAAAATTGAACTGTTAAATTCAAATGTAATGCTATGGAAAAATATATTATTCGTATAAACTTTTTTTACATCAAATAATTATTATTATTGTTGTTATTTAGGGCGATTGTGGCTAAAGAGTTGGCATTTCGCCTTGTAATCAGAAGGTGACTCTTGGGCAAGACACTTCACCTACCACCTACTGGTGATGGCCAGAGGGGAATTATAAAGTGGAATTGTAAAGTGCTTTGAGGGTCTCATAAAGCGCTATAAGAATGCAATCCATTATTATTTAAACTAACTGTTAACTGTATATTTCTGTACATGTAAGTATTATTCATATTGCCGCATTTATTGACCTTATTTATAGGTAATTTCATTGTTTAATCACATTAAATTGTTCCTAATTTAATGTTTAAACGCACTTGAAAAAGGCAAAATCCCATGTAAAATTAGGGCAACAAACTGTATTGTCATTACTTAAAATAAGCGTATTTTCATGGGAAAGTTATTTTTTGGTATTTTATGGTATATTTTGGCACCCCAACTGCCGGAATATTACTGTTTTTTTGGGATTTTTTTTTTGTACCGCTTTTTGATGCAGCTCAACCATCTGTGCAATATATGCCATTGTGGAGTGCACAACAATGCCTCAAAACAACAGCAAAAAATGAACAAACAAACAAAACAAAAAAAACCAAACATGGTAAATGATTAAATAGTGGATTTGTATGATTTCTCCAAAGATTTTAATTTTTAACAGTCTTAATTATTTTAAGGGGCTAATGTGTTGCTGAACTTAAACAACCTCAGCCATCTCACTTGTACACTGCTTAAGCTTATTTTGTAAATGTTGGGTCTCCCCAAATATCCTCACTGTGCTAAAAATTCAAGATTAGGATTCAGAAATGGCTCTTAGCCAGCAAAAAGGATATGCAGTTGACTGTCAACATCAGGGTGGCTAATACTTTTGGTAGTTTCTTTGTGAAATAATAATTCTGTCTTCATCTGTAAGCATGCATGCAAGGATTTTTTTCATATTCAAGGTTTTGCAGTTTTGTTGCGGTTTTGTTCTATACACAAACACTGCTTGTGCAAAATAAAATACAACACAAATTCTAAAATCAATACGTGCATCCACCATGTTTTTTTTTAATGCATGTGTGCTCTTTGGTGCATTGATTCTCAGCTCATTATTGCTGCCTTCCTCATCTAAACTGAATCGCCATAGAAGTCGGATTTTTCAACCAAATTGTTTGTTTATTACTCAGTAAATTTGAAGTCTCCAAATTTCTCTAGTACAGTAAAAAACACAAGTGAAGCTACACATAGTGAGTAGCTTCACAGTAAAAAAAAAAAAGCTGTAAAGATGAAAATAATTCAGCTTTATATAAATCAAAGGCAATCCACCTCAATGGACAGTCTTATTCTATAGTCAAACTGAATTGTATGGTATTGTATTGAATTCACATTCCCAGTGAGCCAGTGACCCTTGTTTTCTCCAAATTCTGTATAACACATGCTTCTCTGTTGGTTTGATTTAAATTGCTAATCTTGAGGAAAAGCTGTTAATCCATCCATCCATCCATCCATCCATCCATCCATCCATCCATCCATCCATCCATCCATCCATCCATCCATCCATCCATCCATCCATCCATC
>NW_005187433.1:1944312-1962280 GCF_000239375.1 Pundamilia nyererei | reverse complement strand
ATCCATCCATCCATCCATCCATCCATCCATCCATCCATCCATCCATCCATCCATCCATCCATCCATCCATCCATCCATCCATCCATCCATCCAAGCTGTTAATCCATGTCTCAAAATTTCATCTGAAATCACTTTAGCTATTTATAAAAAGTGAGCAGGACAAATGATTTTGAGTGATAAGAAATCTGCATATGGTAACTGATTAACAAAAGATACTAACGATGATTACATCAGTATCATGACTGACCTTTTTTCCCCATATAAAATATGTAATTTTATTTCGTTCTAGCATCCACGTGCATGTTCAACTTTTGTATGACACAGTATGAGCTGCTTTAATTTTTCTTATTTTTGTGCAATTTTTAAAGTAGTCTTGGTTTTGTTATTTGATCTTAAACATGTGTCAACACAATGTGTTTGCCATCACTTTGGTTTTTGTACATCTAGTTAATGCAGCCTTTTTACTAGATCACCTTTTCTTTTCCATTTCTTAGTGTTTACCTTTTCCTGTGTGTCCTTTTTGTTTTCTTACGTGATTGTCTGCGCTGCGTCATTGGTTCCACCTGTTCCTCCTTTTTCTCATCCGCTCTTTGTTTGTATTTTTTCAAGTTGCAGGTAACTCACACTAATGCACAAGGTGTCCTTTACCATCCTTGTCATGATGTACTGGAGTTATAGCAATAGTTAGACAGGACTCACTCCCAACTTGTCACGTATGGATGATCTTAATGTAGACTTTGTTGCTCTTTGGAGGAAGATTATCTTTGAGTGTCTTCCCTTGGCTCAGACACCAAAGGGAGCCTTGTGCACATGTGTCTATAATGTGAGCTTCTTCAGATAGAATGAGGCCACATTGGCCCTTCTGCTCATCAGTTATCTGTGTGTCCTGTCTTGTGCCTATGTTACCTGTTTGGTTTTTTTATGTTGGATTTTCATTTGAAATTCTGGCCTGCTGTGGGCAGTAACTTGTATTTTCACATTTTTGTAAGTTCTATTTTAGTTTTATTTGGATTACCTGCTGACTCCAGCATATTGTAGTCCTAATCTGAATGTTACCTTACCACGAAGTTGATTTGGGGTCACCTTGTACCTAATACGTACAGTAGATGTACAATTTCGTTGTGCATCTACAATGTACAGCAAAGGACTATTCTATTCTATGAACTAAATATAATATAACACATACTGTTTTAAATTATATTTAGTTCACCAGCTCTTTCAGAGTCTGTAGCTGCAGACACCCAATGAGCGGGGCAAGAAATCATTTTAGATTTCATACATGATCTCATAGAAAAAGTGGAAAGCAGCTGTTACCCACCTCTTAGCTATCATGGTATAAATGCCAGCTGCAGATTGCTCTGTTTCTTTTAAAGATCTGATGAACTGGTCTCAGATGAGAGCACATCCTTCACACACAGGTATAAACATTCACCGGATCAGGCCACCTGAAATTTCTGGGTAAACAATGTTTTTCACAGCAGATGGTTTGACTAGTGTTCATTGAAAATGCACAAAGAATAACAGATAAAGGTTGAACTTGTTTTTATGAGATTAGTGGAATTCCGTGATAAAGGTTTTTAATATTTATCTTACATCTGTGGTTTTGTCTAAAAAGGCATTCATGAGTCACAGAAAAACAATTCTGGAACTCTGGTTTGGATTACACATTAATTGCAAAGGGTTTTCCGATGCCAAAACAGAGGACTGATTCTATAAGACTGAATTATTTTGATTTGCATACACACATACACCTACACAGAGTTGGGAAGGTTACTTTTAAAATGTATTCCACTACAGATTACAGAATACATGCCACAAAATGTAACGTATTCCGTTACATTACTCAATGAGAGTAACATATTCTGAATACTTTGGATTACTTAATATATTATCATGCTTTTTACAACTACATTAATGTACTACTGCTGTGTGATTTATTACTATTACTGAAGGTCCGCGGCTCTGAACCGTAGTAAAGGGACCTCTGACTAATACGTTGATTCCGTGTCGGGCTCGTAGCCGAAAACTAGCTTTACTTTGTTGTCTGGGTCAACTTTGCAAGCAAGAGACAGAGAGAGGCGTTGAAAGGCTGCTGCAACAGAACTTATTGTTTTGGAGGAAAACACGAACATGGTGTACAGTCGAGTCTTAATAGCTTACTTACAACTGGCACTCTTCTTGGCTGCAGTGGTTATTATTACATTTACATGCATCCAGCTCCCGTTTCTGCTCGATGACAACTCATACTTTTCCACTCTCATTTTTCTCCCTCCTCGCGCTCACAGACACATAACGGGTATGTTATTTTCTCCCTGCAGCGCGGACTACACTGCCCATGATGCTACATTCTTTAGGGCTATGCCTGTAGCCCTAAAGAATGCCTATTAGCTTAGCACAACAACAACAAAAAGGCGCTCTCTCACCCAGGAAACACACAGTCGGAGAGAGAGCGCGTCACCATGGCAACCATAACGCTGCCTGGAACAACTGAACATAGCTGTCAAACAAAACCCAAACAGTCCTGACCCGCCGCAATATCAAACAGGAAAATACCGCCGTGCAATCCATTTATTTCAACAAAGTAACTGTATTCTAAATACCACCTTTTTAAATGGTAACTGTAACGGAATACAGTTACTCATATTTTGTATTTTAAATACGTAACGGCGGTACATGTATTCCGTTACTCCCCAACACTGCACCTACATATGTATGTGCAACATAGCATCCACAATACACCAAATGTAGAGTAGTAAAATTTAGCAGGCTGCAGCCTTACATAATAGTTGTGTAAGGATAGCAGCCCTGCTATTGTTGGAGGGATTTGAACTTAGCGATGTATTTGTAGTTTAGCCATTTTGTTCTTTTTTTAAAATTCTGTGAGGGCTCTGTCCTCTGAACTTACAGAGTTGATAGTATGTTTCCTTTATTTTTATATTCAGTGTTTTTTCTTCACATTGTGATTCCAGAGCTGAGAGTACCAAATCACATATTTTCTTTTCTCCACCTGAATGTTAGATTCAGATTTTGTAAGAAGCACTTTTTTCTTTTTGTTTTCATCACCATGCTGAAAAAAGTTATATGCGAATGCTTGTTTTTTTTCATGACATTAGATGGGAACAAATGTCAGGGTCAAATATGTGTCTACATTTTAATA
Organism: Pundamilia nyererei; assembly: GCF_000239375.1. Taxonomy (NCBI): domain Eukaryota; kingdom Metazoa; phylum Chordata; class Actinopteri; order Cichliformes; family Cichlidae; genus Pundamilia; species Pundamilia nyererei. Next base: position 1,959,123 of record NW_005187433.1, on the reverse strand, counting down.
AAAACTGAGATTTTTAAGAGAGCCCAAAGAGCTTTAAATCTGAAAAGAGTGCATGTGTGTGATGATTTCTGCCTTTGTTCTAGGTTACACAGAGTACAATGGATCTGGCCCCTGCTCTCACTTAGTGGCTCAAAAAGCAGCTTTTTAGTGCCTGACAGGATGTCTCCTTGTTGCTGCTGTCTGCTGCCTAGAAAGATGAAAACAGTCCAATAACTCACCCAAATACAGAGTTTTAGCACTTGCTCTCCAAGCACTGGAGTTAGTGTTGATTGTATTGGCTGGGCAGATGGGTCACCAGCATTGTCCTCCTGAATCCCATTCACAATGGCTCAAATCTTTGGAACATGTTCTCTCCTCAGAAATTGAGGTCTCATCAAAGCCATGCCCAGATCCACAAGAAAGAGCCACCTCTTATGAAGCTTCCTCTCATCCATCATCTGGATTTGGTGCCAGAAAGCCAACATGTAACACATTGAACTGTCCCAAATTATGCACAGCATCACAGGCAGCCAAAGTAGGGTTCCTCTTTGCAGCTGTAACCCAGTCACGATTTGTTGGTTTTTTTTAACCACAGATTTTTCTTGCCTTTTTAACCTACAGATATATTGACAATTTTTGCTTCTTCTTTTTTTTAACACAGCCAACCTCGATCATGATTTTATACCTTGTGGCAGTGAACACTCCGAGCACACAGCCCTGAATACCTCAAGGTGCCCACTTGTCCCACATCAGTCTTATTGCAATATGCTTGTCTCATTGATAACTGAGAAAATGTAAAAGATCAGTAGTAAAGTTGATATTCTGAAATACTGTGGTAGACATGGTTACACGTGGTTATTGATTTTGGAAGTTAGAAGAAAATGTCTATTTTACGTGTGGCATTGTGTGTGTGCAGGACTTGGTGTGTTTTATTGAGGGTTTTCATGGATGTTGAAGCAGAGGTAAATTGTGATTTGGCAGGTGAAGAAACTATAGGATCAGGGTTTATGGGCACTGCATGGGGAAAAGAATCACTCAGAAAAAAATCTCATAATAATTTGTTTGTGAGCTCCAGGAGATTTTTCTTTGTACACAGGCTGAGATCAGCTGACCTGTGCTGCTGCTACTGAATGCCCTTTATGGATTTATCCAACTGAGATAAACAAGATACAAATAGATACACAAGCTCTATAGCTGATTTCCAACCTCCACATAATATTAAAGCAACATAAAGCAAAATTCAGTTAGTGAATCCAAACAGCATCACCTTAAATATATAACGACATCTTTTACGCTTGATATAACCAAACATTGACCGTGAATGCTACAGCCTACTTGGCATCTGTCCAACACAATGCATTGCTGTAAACTTGATCGCAATACTGCAAACTTCTCAGTTTAATCTGCCAAGTACTTCACTATTTTTACACTACAACTGTTGTTGAATTATGTTTTGTAGCACCCTTGTGTTAAAACAATCTGAAAACGTTTATTTCTATACTCTGCGACTGGTCATGTAAGCAGTACTGCCACATTTTTTCTATGCTATTTTTGTAGCAATAAAAGGGATTTGCATATTTCATGGGGGGGTCTTGACTGCTTTACCAAAGTGTTATATATGTACAATCTAAAGCCCAAATACTGTTAAAGTGCATGCAACTGTGTAGGTCTGCTGCTAGAAAGAGTGCTTGCGCATCATGAGCTCATGATGAAAACCATCTCTGCTGTCCATGAAGTTTAATAAGTTTAATATTTCACTATTTATTGGAGTATGATAAAACTTTAAGGAATATATGTTTTTAAAGTTTATTAAAATAATTGCATTGATCAGAACAAAAACACTTTCAAATTATCAAACCAACTCAAAATATCACAGCAGAAAATGGGCTGCTATTAAGACTTCCTGTGCCTACATCAATCCAAGGCCTGATTATTTTCAGGATAGGTTCCAAAGTCAATGTTGTCATCCCGCTGTTATCTCCAGCCAAAAGCCAAAACTGAAGAGCTGAAAGGAGTTTTGAGTTGTTTTGCTTGAATCCTTTTGGTTGGAGGCTCATCTCTTAGGTCATCTCTCAGTTTACTGAACAAATTCAGAATTGGGTGACTTGGTACGCTATTAATTTTTTTAAAAATCAAAAATCTCTGAATTTCCACTTCCACTACTGTGTGAAGTACTTTTTTCACACCAAAACCAAGTTTATGTTGGTGCAACACGTAAGTAAATTTGCCTCCTAAATCTATTGAGTCACTAAACATCTTTTAGGTGCAATTTTGCACCTATAATAATAATCTAAATTTAAATGTGATAACAGTGTGTCTTTAAGTGCGTATTTGTGTCATTACCTAAGAGCAGTGATAACCTCATACTCTTTCAGTCCAGACAGATCCTAATCCTGCTAGACACGCCACTCCCAGTGTCCTTCCTCTGTCTTTCATTCTGTTATCACTGCAATATTCCTTTCCTTCCTCCCTCACCATCATCTTCCTGCCTGCACTGTCCACCATGAGATGGCAATTAGAACTTTGTTGACACGCTGACTCCACAGGGGCCTAGCCTGCTTTTTCTGTCCTGCAGCATCTGTCTCTCTGTCCGTTTCTTTCCTCGGTCTCCCTACGCCTGCATGTTTCTGTCTTCCCGCATTTCCGTCTTCATCTCTGACTTTCTTTTCCTGTCCTCCTTACTCAGCACCCATGGGTGTCTGTCTCATTTTGTCCTCTCAACGATTCTTTCCCTAGCTCTTCTTACACTTTTACTGAACTTTGTGCATGCTTCTCTATTTTAACTTCTGTAACTGGATACAACTGTGTCCATTCACACTGGGCCGACCTTCTTGTTTTCTTGCCCTTCTTGGATAAAGACAAAAATGATTTAAAAGTTTTATTTTGATTCCTTAAAAAGTCTCTCTTTTTCTTGTCATTTTACAAGTTCTTTCTAGAGAAATGGAGGCTTTACATTAAGTTAGTGAACTAATTAGCCATCCCAGAAGCACAGTGCTGTATACTCCTTGCTCTTTGATGTAAAAACAACTTTATATCTGCTCTTTAGCACCATGGGAGGTTATATAGGGGGAGCCCATAGATCTAAGATTGTATCAGCTATGTGTGTGTGTGTGTGTGTGTGTGTGTGTGTGTGTGTGTGTGTGTGTGTGTGTGTGTGTGTACTTGCTGTGGAAAAGGGCCAAGTTAGTTGGCAAGATTGTGTTCAGTGTCAGCTTTTATTGGAAATCACGTAGTGTGGAGAAAGCAGAGCTTTTAGTAGCTTTTACGAAGTGTGGATATAAAACACTATCTTGAGCAGCTGGTGTGTGTGGTCTTTTGATATCCGTGTAATATGGTTGTAGAAAGTGCAGCTCCGGAAGAGTAGGAAAGTGATTATATCTACTTTTTACTTGTGCTTTTAAGATAAAATGCATTAGAAGGTATGTAAATTCTTCTGTCTTTTGGAAAAAATCAACAGTTTGTTTGTTTTTTTGTAGACAGCAACCTTTCTCAGATTTAATCCTTTTTTTAACAACTGAAAAGCATTTTGTAACTACAGACAAACGCTGTGACCATTCTCTTCTCAGTTCATGCATATGGAGAAAAAAAAGAAAACTTTGGCAAGTATAGCTGTGAAATCAATCAGATTTCCCTAAGCCACATACAGTCAGTAACAGGTGCACTCAATTGCTGGTTTCTGTGTCAGAGCCCAATCAGAGTGACATTTAACAGCAAATGAAAATAATTTCGGTGCCCTGTCTGTGATTAGTGGATTTGCTTGTGGAATTGAAGTAAAACCAAATTGATCTTCCACATGAAGTTCAACTGAAATGCAAATTTGTTAATGGAGTCTACTTTTTATTTTTGCACTTTACAAAAGCAGCGAGTGTATCCCTGCATTGATGAGGTGATACATGTGTGGGGCATCCAGGTTTGTATTCCAGCAAGCACCAGATGTCCATGGGTGTTGTGTTCAGGGTTAAAGCTGGATGGCTACCATAGACTTTAAAAATATGTTTCTTTGTAGTAGATTTCCTGCTGATTAGGTCGAATTGATGTCTAAATTGCATATAGCCATCAAGGCTAAAATAACATTGTTTGAAAAATGCATTTGTGAAAGGTGTGTGATGTCAGACAGCAATGTCCAGCCAGCCCTCAGATCTGTGTTTTATGGGAGTGCAGATCAAGTACAGTGACCTTGTGTTTTCAAATGGATAGTGCTTTTCTCACTTTTCATTGCACAACCTATGATTAAATATGTAAAGAGTATGTAGTGAAGTATCAAAAAATGAAAATGGAGAATAAAAGATTGGAAAAATATTGCTTAGTCTGATGAGTCTCGACTGCTGCCGGAATATTCAAATGTTAGGTTTACAATTTGGTGTAAACCATGTGAAAGCATGGATCTTTTCTGCCTTATATTAATGGTTCAGGCTGGTGTTGGTGTAAAGGTGTGGGGGGCCCTTGCTCACTGAGAACGTATTTTTCCCATATGTTGAGGGCCATAGTGCTGCAGTTGTTAGGACTGTCACCTGGTCTGGTTTAGAATCTACCAGAACATCTGTGGAGTTTGGAGAGGTTTTTTCCATCTTCAATCAAATGAAGGGATGGCTTATAAACCTGTTTTCTTTTTAATCAAATCTCAGTTGCTTAGGGCTCTAATGAAAGTTTTTTAAATTTCTTTTCGATGTCACCTAATGTAGAGTGGATGAGTCATGTTTCACCGTAGTTTCCTATCCTCATTAGGTACATTTAGGTCTGCATAGGTGAAAACAACTGTTATTCAAACTCCTGATAGGTGTTAAGAGTTGGATATTTTAAAAGAAGTAATCTCAGATGAAAGTCAAATTCAACACACATGAGTTTAATATCTACAATTAATTATCAAAATTAATTATCAAAATTAATTATCAAAATTTTTTTTTTCTTTTTTGTTGTGTCTTTTTCCTCGGGCTTCTTAGTGACATGAAATCATTCCCCAAGTCACAAGAGATAGTCATTATATTTCTGCTGCTATTGACAACTGTCCTGCACTTGTCCGCATTCTGCATCTGTCTGATAATGCCTTTACACCACAGTCTCTACTGCCTATACAACAAACTCAGTGTTTATTTGGTTAAATCGCCAGTAATGTTTGAAAATTTGCAACTCATTTACCAGGTGACACATGCCTTTCATAAGGCATCAGACAACTGTGCTTATGTCATGGTACCTCAGTCCTCCTGAGCTGCTTCTCCAGGCTTTGTTTGTGTGTCTGCCTGTGATCATGGGTGGGACTCATCACGAACACACCTGAAGCAATCAACCACCTGTTCCAGATGATCTCATCAGGAGACCACTACTTACGGTGGTGGCTGAGATTCATTCTTTGCTGGGTTGTTGAATTATGCTGTTAGGCAAGGAAATCACACTCTTTAGTCTAGTGTGGTTTCCTTGGCTTCTTCCTTCGCAACTAATCTCATTCATATACAGACCTTCCCTGGGGTTTTCCCTCCCAGGAGCGCTTGGAGAGGATGCCTGAGCTGAGTGAGTGAGGAGAGTTTGGATTGTTTGGATGCCCCTTTTCCCTGAATCGCTGGAGCCCCTGTTTCTCCCGTCACAACCTGTATATATCACCCTGGTGTTTCACTGTTAATAAATGCACTAAATTTGACCTCTCTGAGTCCTGCAATAGAGTCCTCTCCACCCAGTGTTTCTGACAGTTTAAAAATAAAATCTAACTCTGGGTGGTTTCTACAAGAAAAGATGAGTTCTCATGAAATGCAGAATTTTCAACATTTGCGAGCTAATCAGTGATTTGTGGATCTTTAATCAATGCATTTTCTACAGTGCTCCCTTTCATTTAGTTATTGGACATGGTTGATTCATTCTGATATGCTAATAACAATAAGGATATTATTGTATCTCATCATTAGGATGTCAAGAAGATGTTTGAAAGGGCTCATTTTATAGGCGTGAATTATCAGCAATCTTTATGGTAAGTTAGAAGTGCACTTGCAGCGATGGAAAGGGTTAAGTATAAGTCTTGACCTAGTCTGTCACATTCATGATCTGATCTGAACTCCGATATTACATTTGATTACATCAGAGACAGTCAGCATATGTGTGGATGAAAGTGATAGACCGAGAGCAAGATAGAGGGAGAAACATATGAGATGTATAATGTGCATGTGTTGACTAGATAGTAATGCATTTGTGAGCAGTTCCATTAAATAGCTATTACTCTCTGCATGTGTGTGCATTTTTCCAGAGTATTTGTTTGTCTGTGTGTGTTCAAACAGTTAGGCCGTTGGGGACAAGGATCCGGAGGGACATGAGGAAGCTGTTTGATGTCATCACCATGTGTCCTTTTTAGTTACCCTTGGCTCTAATATGCTGAGACGGTGTCTGAGTCCCTCATTAGTTACTGGTAACTCTTTACTGTAATGTCAACCTCTGGAGGCAAGGTTGATTCGTGTACTGAATACCAATGTGAACTGACATGTGGTGAAGGTACATTGTCATTAATATTACAGTCTCATGAATAAGGACGTAATAATATGATGGTGACGTTTCCTTGTCTGTGTGTGTATGATCCAGGAGGAAGTCAGGCAGTCCCTTGAATTAGTGCAGAAGTTACACGAGGGTCTTGTTGCAAGAATAGAATAGAAAGACGTTTTTCTTCCTTAATGAAAGCTTTAACCCAGAATGTCAACACAACAGAATATTTTAGAAATTGTGGACGTGATTCTGTGTGAAACCCCATTGGGTTTAGCTGCTTTTTGTAGGACAAAAGTGGGACACTTTTTTTATGGCAAAGCATTCGAATGGGCGAGGCAGCAGAGATTAGAAACCTTACATATTATGAGGTCATGACCCACTGCTTTAAACTGGTGTACATTTTGGACTAGAAGGATGTGTAATCACTTTCATGTCAGGTAGAAGCTGACCCCTCAACCATCAGATGCAAGCTTTTCTGTTTTAAAGAATAGAAGTATAACCTTAGATACTTAATGTACACACGTACACTGTTCTGTGCATTACACACAAATGCACATCAGGACATAGATATAAATTTATCCACTTGTGTCTGTGTCCCCTTCCCTGCTAGTTTACCAACTTTATGGCAGTGTATTTTATGGCAGAGCAGAACATGTGCAATGTCCTTGTGCTAGCAAAGGGGTAATTTCACTGCTTTTCTGGCTTATCATTGCACTGCCTATGCTAAAATAAGCGAGGAGCACACAGTGAAGTATCAAAGAAAGTGAAAGGAAAGTTGAATTCAAAAATATCCTGATCAGATGCCCAAAAGACACCAACTGGCTCCTTTCAGTGTGTAGGAGTAGTGTTTCTCTCCACTGAATGGCCAAGCTCATCACCCTGTCTCAAGGGGAGAGCACATATACCCTTTGGAGGAAGCTCATTTCTACTACTTTTCATCCACAGTCATTCTTTACGTCACTACCCCAGCTTGTGGCCATAGGTGAGGGTAGGAATGTAGCTCGACCTGTAAATTGACAGCTTTGCTTTCATCCACATCTCTCTCTTCACTACAACAGAGCAATACAGCGTCCCAATTACTGCAAGTACTGTACCAATCTGTCTGTCAATCTCCCTCTTCAATCTCCCCTCACTTGTGAACAAGACCCAGAGATGCCTCAAATGCAAGGTGATAATTCTCATCCCAGCTAGTTCACACTAGCTGCAAATTTCCCAGGTGCAAGCTGGAGGTCACAACTTGATGAAGTCAACAGAGCTACATCATCTGCGAAAACCAAAGACAAGATCCTGTGGTCATTGGACCTGACACCCTCCGCTTTTTGGATGCACCTAGAAATTCTGTCTATAAATATTGTGAACAGAAGTCACCAGCTGTGGTGGAGTCCAACGCCAACCAGTAACAAGTCTGACATATTGCTGGCAATGCAAACCAAATCTCTCACTACACTGGTATAGTGCCCAGAAACAACAAAGCTAAATACACACTACAGACAGTTATAACACACAATTTGCAAAAAACAGTCGCTACCTTCCAGTCTGTGTTTCAGGAGGAAAGATGACCTGCTGGTGGAGTACTCCATTTCTCAAAGCTCAAATCATCACAAAGTTCATTTTACTCAGATGGCCTCAAAAGCAACCAGCAAGCAAACCTTGATGCTGTGCTATCATGTCAATATGTACCAAAATTTCTAAGGAATGTTTGCAGCAGCTTGTGTAATCTGTGCCATTAAGAATTCTGAAGGCAAAAGGTGATCCAACGAGGAAGGAGTACTAATAAAGTGGATGTATTTATCCACACCACCCCCCAAAAACATACTGTCATTTTATGTGTGCAGAAAGATGATAAAATGGAGCTCATGCTTTTCCACTAATTCACAGATCAATATTTCATAGTGTTAAAGTGTGGACAAATGTAGCAACAAAAATAATAATAGGTTTTTTTAGTATGCAGAGATACACACACAATACAAGTGAGAAATCAAATGTGACTTTGTTCACAAGAAACCTTCACAGGTTTCTATGTCTAAGACAGAATCAGTAACTATTTTGCCTTTTATTTTTGTTTCTTACCATTTTCATTTGTGTGTGTGTTTGTGAGCTGCTGCTGTTTCTTTTGCTTTCTGTCTGAATGTGGGTGGGTATGAATGTGGAGGTCAAGTCATGGGGCTTGGGGTTTTTGTTCAGATGTTTATTTTTTGTTTGTGAAATAAGCAGGAACAACAGGTTGCCTTTAAACTGACATTGGCAGCTGGTCCTCAGTGCTCAGTCCGTGCAGGACTATCCTCTACCTTACAAGGCTGTTGATCCCTCAGAGCAAGGTGTGCACTGCATTTAAAATGAATCAGAATAGTTGATCTGATTGACCTTGATTGGTGCCAGCTGCTATCACACCCATTGACAATGTAATCCTCCTAATCCAGACACTTTTATTTTAGTGCTGCAGGTGCTCTGTTGGGGGAACTCTTTCTATCTCTGCATTTTGAGTAATAATAGCAGGGACTGAGTCTGCATCCAGAATATAATGTAGTACCAGATCATGAGAATGCATATTTTGCAATGAAAAGTACTTAATGTTGCAAATCTAACATGCTTTTTCTATAAAAAATAATTCTAGTATTTTTTAGACATTAAAATAAATTATACTAATTAGTTATACTGTGACTATACTGCTAAGTACACTTGGAGTATATAGTTAATAATAAACACTGTATATGAGCTTAGATCAGTATAAAGCACAAAATGAAGCAAGGTGGAGAGCACAGTCCTGTAGCAATCCAGTAGAGGATGAAAGTGCACTGGCTGGGGTCCTGCTGTTAGAAAATCCCCTCACCAACACACAGTATTACAGTCCATATCAGAGCTGGATATGAGCCTCCAGGAACATGGCACTATATACAATTACAAGCTGTGGAAAAGTCAATAAAAAACAATCTGGCATGGTTCTTCCTCCAGTCCTGATTCTCTCTGTGTGGTCTCTTAGACTGGTAGAGTGAGTGGTATCATTCAGTCCTAATGAAGCACTGCAACGAACATAAAGAGGTCTCTTTTTTTTTCTTTAACTTAGCATGGTTATTTTCATAATGACAAAACTGGAGAACGACAGGATGACCTGTAAAATTTACAGGTAGGTTTAATGAATGTGTATTGTATGTATACCCTGGAGTCTATATGACTGAAATGGCAAATGATTACTGCGGTGGTTCACTTATTTGTAAAATCTGCTCCATGGCTAATGCACGGAGAAGACAAAAAGGACTGTGTTGTCATGTATGAAAATACGAAGAGGAAGGAACAGATAAGAAGTAGAGGAATACAGAGAAAATGTAAAATTAGAGAATGAAAGACAGAGAAGGTGAAGAGAGCAGAGCTGCTTTTATAAAAAATCTAAAAATTGAGAGGTTAATGGACAAGAGGCATTTTACCAATTTAGAATGTGGAATGTATTATGCATTTGACATTGATGGAAATAATTAGGATGAATCTAGTGGTCTGTAAATCTAGTAACACTACAATGTCATGGACAAAATCAAAACATTTGTAATCTTTTTATCAGATTTATATTAAGTGCTGCTAAAATAAAGCAAATTTCCACTTTCTTTTAAGCATTCTATATCGTTTAAAGACCATCTTCAGCATTTGGCACTCCTACTTCATCACTGTTCCTCTTACTGCAATTACTGCAATACAGACTATTTTTCTGCACTCAGATAGAGACCATCGCCTTGAGTGGGGTATTACATGTAAATGAGAAAGTGGTGCTTACAGGATTACACAGCACTTTCAAAGACAAAGCTGATTTAATGCTCACAGCAAAAAAACATTACTGCACCATACAATTTCTGCAAATGCAAACTGCCTTTTTTGTACAGTTTGAGTTTGAATAAGACCCAAGAGACACATTTCCATCAGTCAGTAATACTTAAACTTGGAATGATAAAATAACATTATTTGTAGACCACCTGTCAGCCCAGTGGAGATGCACACTGATCAAAGCACTGCAGTTATTAACTAAACGCAACACACAGAAATTACAATATGCAACGAGCTACTAGAGAACCTCACACTATTTTTTATTTGTACATTTTTTAACTAGCAGCCTTTTAGTCTATATGGTAATTAACAAGAGTATTGTCACTATTGTCTGCTGTTAATAATGTGAAACAACATTTCATAACTCTTACTTTTACAGATCACATTACAGTGCTTAATTCAGTAATCACATTTCACTTATACTCTCATTTTACACACATACCTCGTGTGAGGAGAAACATAATAAAGCAGTCTGATATAAACAGCGCTTTAACTTTAAATTGCACTAAAGGGCAAGAGCATAATGATAAAGTCCAAACTACACCCAGGATAGAAATGCCTATCCACTACTTTGACACAACATTAGACCTCAGTTGGACAAGCGTTGGTCAGTGAGACTTTGGCAACCACTGGTAATTATCTGCAGTGGTACCATGGTAACACAAAGCTAGTAGCAAAGAATCTCAAGCTCAGAATAATGTTGATTTCCTTAACAAAGCAACATCACAAGCATTAATGAAGCACTGCAGCCTCTCTTTCTACCAGTACTTCTACCTCAACTTTGATACCAAAGGCATGGAAAAGATATAAAATGGAATTACAGTATGCACAGACAGGTAGATGAGTACACACAATTCCAGGTTTCCTCTGACTGATTTAGGTTTCTTCCTTCCCTCTATCTTGCCATGTCCCCTATAATAATTGCTTATTAAAGCATAGTGATTGAGCCAAAGAGACCTGACTCATTCTTTTCTTCTGTCTCAGCCTCTCTCTCTCTTACTAACATTTACACATACACATGCATGGGGTAGGTCAGTGAAGCATGGAGAAGAGGTCTATTCTCACTGTGGTCAAACGAGGCACCTGGGAATCAGACAGCATCAATCCTGCTGTCAAAGACGGACAGCTGAGCCATTCATCTAGCCCACCCTCGAGGGGAGTGTGTCAGTGTGCGTTCATGAATAGAGAGTACATGTGTGTTAGTCTCTAAAGAAAAGAATGCATTTATTTGTTTATGGGTGTAACAAGAGATGGGACTTGATAAGAATTTAGCGATTCTGATTCCATTATCGATATCACTTATCAATTCGATTCCTTAATGATTCTCTTATCAGTTCTCATTGGCTCCGCTTTGAGAGTCATCACCATCACTAAGCAACATATCAAAGACATTAGATTTGTGCAAATTAATTGCTTGCTATGTGGTCAATGTATTTCACCTCTTGTTGGGATCGTTACTCAAAAAAAGTAATATGTTACACGTATTACACAAAACACTTTTCTTAATGCAGTACGTTACTTAATTACTCCCAGGAGAAAGTCATTTATTACACTACTCATTACATTGCTACCACTGTCAGGTGTGGAGGAACAAAATCAATACAAAATTATGACCTGTTATAACACTTTTGCATTTCTCTTTCAGGGTCTGGCTGTTGGGCTGGGGTCATCATCCACTTGGCTTTAACATCACTCTGTGTTTTTGGCTAACTTAGCATTAGCATGCAGTAGTTTGCAGTAATCCTTTTGTGTAATAACTATAAAAGTAATGTCCATATACACGCTGTACACTGTGCTGCTGTTTTTCTCCTCCCACACACAAACTGAAATCATCCATCCATCCATCCATTTTCTTCCGCTTTATCCGGGATTGGGTCGCGGGGGCAGCAGCCCAAGCAGAAAAGCCCAGACCTCCCTCTCCCCAGCCACCTCCTCCAGCTTATCCGGGGGAACACCAAGGCGTTCCAAGGCCAGCCGAGAGATATAATCTCTCCAGCGTGTCCTGGATCTGCCCTGGGGCCTCCTCCTGGTGGGACATGCCCTGGAAAACCTCGCCCAGGAGGCGCCCAGGGGACATCCTTGTCAGATGCCCGAACCACCTCAGCTGGCTCCTTTCGATGTGGAGCAGCAGCGGCTCTACTCTGAGCCCCTCCCGAATGGCCAAACTTCTCACCCTATCTCTAAGGGAGAGGCCAGCCACCCTTCGGAGGAAACCCATTTCTGCCGCTTGTATTCATGATCTCGTTCTTTCGGTCACTACCCACAGCTCGTGACCATAGGTGAGGGTAGGGACGTAGATCTACCAGTACAACGTCCGCATCACTGCAGCTGCTGCACCAATCCGTCTGTCGATCTCCCGCTCTCTTCTCCCATCACTCATGAACAAGACCCCAAGATACTTAATCTCCTCCACTTGGGGCAGGGTCTCGTCCCTGACCCGGAGTGGGCACTCCACCCTTTTCCGGCTGAGGACCATGGCCTCAGATTTGACTGAATTCAGCAGATTGTAATGCAAATCCAATACCCAGTAATTGGAATGGATTCCAAGGAACTGAACTACAGTTATGTAAAACAACCGGTTCTTGATTCCCATCCCTACCTGTTGGTGAGATGGGGAGAAAAGTAAAATCATATGCCTGTAAGGGCAATAAAGCCTTTTGTTGTTGAGTTCTTAAGACAAAGACTTTTAAAATGAGGGACAGTGTAACCTCTTTTTAAAGCTTTTTATTTTACCATCTACATCCAAAAGGAAAAAAACCCTGTTGCATCTGAGTTTGATTGTTACAATCTATTTAGTAATGTCACTAAATCTGTGTGCTTCTTGTAGCCTCAAAATAAAGTTAATGCTATTTTAATCTGTAAATATTTTGTCATGGCTACTGAACGGACCCACGCGCAGACAGTTCTTTCAAGGAAACAAAAAGGGGATTTATTTACAATAGGGATCACCTTAGTGCAAAATATATGTACAGTGAGTTGGGAGGGGGGATCCACACACACGCTTCCTCTTCCACTCAGTCACCGCCACCGCTCCTCCGCACACACGCACTCCTCTTCAGCCGCACTCGCTCCAACACTCCACACACTGCCCCACTTGGACAGGTCCGGTGATTCGGTCCAGAATCTACAGACAGAAGGTCAAGGTTAGTTCCACAACATAAAACACGTGTAAGCGATTCTTCTTTGAATATGCCGCAAGCACGAACTCAGGTGGTTCGACGTTCCAGCGGTGAGCTGCTCTGTGCCACTGCCTTAAATAGCAGCTGGGGAAATCAGCCAGATCAGCCGCAGGTGGACACCATCCACAGGGGTGCGTGGGCCAAGAGTGAGAGCCCGTAATGAGCTCCACCCAGGCAGAGAGGAGGAGGAGAGACAAAAAACTAAAACTAACAACAACAAAACCTGTAGCCAGCGTGGGCCAACCAGAGAGACACGGGGAACGTGACATATTTGTCAACATCAGGGTTTAAAGTGTGAATTGCCTTTGAGTGTGTGACAAATGTACTGTAGCTACAGAGAGGATGGTACATGCATAAAAGGGTTCTCAAAGAATTCTTGGTCCTCAGCATCAGTAAGGTTTCTGATGATGGATATTCTTTTACAAATTGGACACAAGCCCACTGTCCTACAAAGTTCAAATATAAATCTGAAAGCATTTTTACAAATGAGGCCCCTGGTCTGGTTCTTCTGTGTGACTGTTTTTTGCTTTTGAATTTTTTCTTCACCCAAACAAAGACAGGTTATCAGCAGACCACTCTGCCTTCTCTCGTGTGTCTCGATCTCTGTTAACCCTGTCATCTTTATCTCTATTTCATGGCCCCATTCTGTTCCATGCTCTTCACTCTCTGTCTTCCATCATTCTGGTTCTTTTGCCATGTGTGACTAATCCACTCTGATAACACTGCTGTGCTAACACAGTGTGTGCTGGTGTGTGTGATGTTACCTTTTAGATCTGGTCTTGCTTGTTTTAAGGCTTGTAAATCAAAACCATGCTTGTGTTCAATGATAGTTAGCAGGCTAAAAAATGATTTTACATACTGTAGAGTGGTAATGTCGATGTTCACTGCTGATGTTTCTTCACAGCTATCTATGTAGGTCAACATTAAACCTGGTTGGCACTGTTGCATGAGCTTTGTATTATGTGATCATGGATCAGTCATGGTCCTGGGTCTTTGACCCTGAATTTTGGGTTTATTTGAGACTTTGGATTTTTGTTTATAATTACTCTTTCTCTTTGGTTTCAAGTGTGTTTGTTGCTAAATTAGATTTTCATGTTCTTATTTTGTATCTTAAGCCTTTAGCGATCAGGATAAATTATTTACTTTTTAGCCAATAAGACTATAAAAAAGCTATAAAAGAGAAGAATATAAACCAAATACAGTGTTGGATGAAAATTAACAGCTGTTTATGATCTGAATGTACAAGAGCAACATTCTGATTCAAACAACAACAGTGCCGAAGAATCTCTGTAGAGAATAATACAAAGCCATTCTTTACAACTTGCTGAATTCAGGGCTACTTTATTGTAATTCTTTTTTTTTTTTTTTTTTTTTTTTTTTTTTT
>NW_005187433.1:1939263-1942850 GCF_000239375.1 Pundamilia nyererei | reverse complement strand
ATGTGATCTAAGGTGCAATTAAAACCCAGGAGGGCATGGAGCTACCTGCCAAGGAGCAGCAGGTAAGCGCATAGTCCCTCCTGCTAGCCCTCAATGACTAAGTGTATTTGAAAATTGAGAGGTGGGCAACGACGTCAGGGGTGAGGTATAAACCCTGATGGTCATTTGGAGGTTACTTTATTGTAATTCTTAGCAACCTAACATTGTGATGTGCCTTAATTTCAAAAGCCTCCGTAGAGCCATAACAGGCAGGAAGAGGAAGTGTAAGGTAGGGCACGTAGCACCGGTATTTGTTCCTGCAGCAGCAGGTAAATTCCCAGTTGGCATAACCATCAGTCATTCCTACTGGTTACATAATATTATATCAGGGATGCTAAAGAAAGTTGGACAGAAGCCAGTCATAGTAGAGTGGTATTTTCATCTGCACTAATTGGTTTGTGGAAATTAGTTTACACAATTTGTGCTTTTCATTGAAATGTACTGCATCAGACTCAGTACACCTGCTTTGTGTCAAAGTGATGGATTAACTTCACTTATTAGACAATGAACATTTTTAAGCTTTTGGATCTCATTAAAGGTGGGATAGCATAATTTTCAAATATTGAATAAGCAAGAAAAAAAGCATACACATTTAAAAAATAGTCTTGAGCAAAAAGACTTCAGAGTTGCCTGAATCATTGGCCTAAATGCCACCATGCCACTCAGCTTTTGCAATGTGTATTCAGTGTGAGTAATTTACTGCTTGACACAAGAATGATGGCACAAGAAGGCAATGTCAATAGTTGGTGCTAGCTGAGAAGTGGTTTTTCATTGCTATCTGTCATAACAGAAATGTCTGGTCATGCATCTCTCTGACTCCACACGGTGCATCACTCATTGCACTGTAAACACCTGCACTTGATGCCACACACAAATTCTAGGGCTCAGAGCAAGTAAACATTACTTGAATATCTTGAGCAAAGCTTTTTTTGTTAAGCGAAAGCATTATATTCAGTAACACTCCTGCAGTGAATAATGAGCAGCCCACTAGCTATAGAAGGGCTCTTATACTAGCAGATAAAAATGGGATGAATCTCAGAAATGCCAACAAAATTAGTGGGGGGAAAAAAGAAGACAGAGAAGTCAGAAGAAATTGCTAGACAAAAACTGAAGTAAAAGGGAGAGATGGATAGAAAAATACATCGCTGAAAGATAGGAACAAATAGATTAAGATGGAAAGATCAAGCGAGTGGTAATTGTTCCCTCGGTAGAATAAAAGTACTGTGGCACTGCCAGTGGAGGCAGCCTGGTTTAAAAAGAAACTTCGATCTTTTGTGTTTTAGAAGTGTTTACATCCAATCCACACCATTAGACATTTCCTCAGCCCACCTCTACCTCATTCCTTTTTCTTACATCTGAGCGTGCCAGCTGCTGTTGCTGAATCCTAAAAACCTCTCCAATAGCAAAGGTTTGGACACTTGCATACAAGCAAACAGTCATCGAAAAACACTAATTTAATGCTGAATGGAGACATTGTTGTCAGGGTGCTTCCCAGATGTTTGAGTGAAGGACAGATGGGTCAGCAAAACAGCTGGTATTGTATATATGATTTACTTGTGCTTTCATGTATGCATTATTATATTATGATAATATAAAGTTGTATATGTGCCAATTTCTGCTGATAAGACAGATTTGTGGTCTAAGTGAGAATATGTTCTGCATACAAGCCACAGAGTAGGTGCAAAATTAATTGTGTATACAAAGTTTTATAGGCATACTAAAAATTGGATTGATTTGAATTCAAAAGGACAGAAGATGAATGCATAGGGAAGAACATATTTGTGGCCTAATAAAACTTAAATACGATGGTATGATGAATAACATCAATAAAAGCTTTTTCCTTTTTTGATTGATTACTTCTTCAAAGGTTTAAGAGCAGGGCAATAAAAGAAGCAGGTGAGGAGGGTCACTATGCTTAAAAACTGTAACGTATTTCAGAAAAACAATCTTTTTCTTTCAACAAAAAAGCCAGAACACGAAATTCAGGTGGAGGAATTAGTACTGCAATATTTAACTGTAACTGACATGGAAGGGCATAGCATGAGATGTTAGGGAGGTTGAAAACGGTCAGTGATGAAACATTAAACATCCATCAACTGAAACTGATAACAAATGGGTGAAAATCTGGAGAACAGGTGGAAAGGAAAGGGGAATAGTAATGAGGAAGGCATATAACGTTGATATAGGGGAGACAGTGCAAATTTTTTTTAAATGATTATATCCCAATAGAAGGAAGCAGAATGAGGACCAGAAATAAAATAAAAAGAGGGTGAATTCTCAAAATATGTGGACTCATTTTGCAAAAATGTTGCATTTAATTTTAAATGAGGCTTCAGAAGCTGCTCAGAGGCAGGAAGGTAAGACAAGCCGAGGTGAATTCTAATGAAAAAGAAGAATAAAATGTTCTATTGCCTGCAGGTTGAAAACTTCAATAAATATCCAGACAATTTGATGGCAGAACAACCAACCAAATTAATCTAAAAAGAGAAATCAAAAACAGAGACACCTACAATAATTGTACTTGCCAACTTTATGTCAATGGTAGGTAGAGTCAGCCTACATTTTCATTTGTAATGTTAATGTATAACATCTGTATGGTATTCTTTGGAAATTATCACAGCTGTGGTTTTAAAAAGCCAACACTGCCTTTATTAGAATGTGTTTGAGTGAAATTTCTTCCCATTAAGTGTTTTAAAAACATTGGCTGAAAACAAACTAACTAGCTAACCAAACTAGCGTATATGGGATGTATTAATTCCAAACTTTTGATTTGTGTCATGACCTTAAAAAATAATTACTCTAATGGTTCATTGCTATGTACTAGGAAATGTTTTGGTGCTAATCCTCAAATGTTATAGCACAGTAAGCTAGTTAGCTTTGTGACTATGTTTGGTTAGCATTGTGAGAAATGCTAAGAAATTTTTACTATTACATAAAATCCTCCTGATGCTAGCATTACTAACTTTTTGGTGTTTTACTGCCTCTGAAAGCTCTACAGATTTGTCTGCTGAATGTAAACTTTGGTGATAAAAGAGGCAGATTTAAAGGTATTGTATTGTCAAGAAGATGCGCATATAATAAAACCGTAAGAAGAGATAAAACGCAAACTTTGTAGAGGGCATAAAGAAGGCTGAAAGAGCTATATGGAAAAGTATTCAGTGTGACAAAGTAAGACACTGGGGAAGGAAAGAAGAGAAAGGGGATATGGGTACATTTTTTTTACATCTTTACTCATTTTCTCAGGTCTATAGACTCATTTGTGTTGGCACTCAAAAGATATTAGTATTGAGTAACAGGGGACAAGTTGGAAGAAAATGATGAGGGAACAGATGAAAAGAGACGGACCAGAGGGTAAAATAAAGAAAGCCTTGTTGGGCTGTGACTGCAGACAAATAGGGGAGTACGAAGCAATGGAGAAAGAGGGGAACAAGGAAAATTGGTACCATATATGAAAGGTTAAAGTAATCTGTTTAAAGTGATCTCATGGTCTAGGAGGGCAAATGGCTTCTATGCTTCACTGTACGGGAACTTGAGTTAAGGGGGGGGGG
>NW_005187433.1:1929898-1937415 GCF_000239375.1 Pundamilia nyererei | reverse complement strand
CCCTTTTCCCTGCGGTGGGGGGAGGCAGACCGCCCCGACTCGGTGTAATTTTGTTACATAAGTACAATATAAAATGTTAAAGTCTTATCATTTTAGGTGTAACGTGTACAAATGTTTAACAGGCTACATGGCCTCGCCTGCAAGTGATTTACTTGGCCTCTCTTACAAATCATAGACTTTTATTGAGGCAGCTCCTAAAATCTCTCCGCAAAGAGGATGCAAAACCAAAAAGAGAAGTTTATGAAGCACTTTACGTGCTTGAGACTACATATGAATGTGGGACTGTCATGTATGCATACAGATTTATGTTTTAAATTTTGTTTAAAATTTGTTTTTTCTGTCCCTGTGTGTTTTTGAGTTGAAACACAAATCTCTGAGTTATTCTGTGCACGCTCATACTGTTCAAACAAGCTTTCGTCTTTTCACCCAGTGCAACATGGGAATGCAGTTCTTCCAACTGCCCAATGTCTTGACTACCTTTATCACCTTGTGTTGATTACTGGAATATTTATTTGCATAGACTGTTCAAATTGTATTTATGTCCATTTGTGCCATTTCATCATTGCCTTTTTGTCTTTAACTTTTCATCTGATTGTCTAACCAAACGTAGATAGAGACTGTTCACCCTAAGGGCATGGTGTCTGCCAAAGGGTGAGGTATATCATTGCAGTAATTCTGACAGTGAAACAAAAGAAATAAAAGACTGACATTCTTACCAGAACATTTCAGAAACTAATGAGTGTCTGCGGGGAATGTAAAGCAAAGGCTGGGTTTTCATTGCTTGTACTTATCATTGAATTTCTGCTCATGTGATATCTGTTGCAGATATTAAATATTTTTCATAAGTCTAATCTCTAAGCTAAATTGCCCTCATGTGACAGTGGCTCTCTGCACTAAATACATTTGAGTTTATATTTCAAATCTTGCCTTAATATTGATTTTCAGTCTTCTCAAAGTGTTGAAATATCGAATACATATAACTGGAGATAACATTCTTCTGTTTAAAACCAGATGTATAGTTGAGATTATTTAAGAGGGATTTGATTTTATTTAGAAAAATTAATGGTGTATAAAGTGGTCTACGTAGGGAGTTTTTACAGTGAACTTTTGGAACTGGATGGATGCTTTGATAATTTAAAACAAGAAAAATACATTTGCATTAAGCATTATTGTTACTTTAAAATAAACTGCAGTTGGTCAAAGGATTGTGGTACTGTAGGAAAGGGAGGAAAGATGGTTTTTAGTACTGTTCTTCACATTAAAGGTTAAAATGTGGGTCGCAAAAGTTGAGCTGGAATTGCTATAATTGGTGCTTGTAGGCTAACTGGTGCACAAGGAATTGGACAAAAATGCAGACAGCAGCGCCAAAATGAATGCATTTAGTGATTTATTTAACAAAAAAAGTGTTAAGGCAGGCTTTGGAGAAAAAAAATGGACAGTCCAAATGAGCAAATTGTACCAACTGTGCAAATTAAAAGTGTAAACATGAGACCTTAAATTAAAACTGCTACTGAGCATTTATCACACTCTAATTACTGTGTGTGATGCTGCATAGTTTAAGAATTATATAGACATACACAAAAAATATTCTTTTAGCAGTATTGTGTAATTTAGTATGTCTTTGGTTTATTCCTTGGGTTTCCTTCTAGTAATCTTTTTGTAAGCTGCTCTTTCCACAATTCCTTGTTTACTGTTGTCAGTGTTTTTATGGTTTCAGGGTTCCCTAACTCTGTCTTTAACATCACAACGCTATGAACTATGGGTAATTCCCTCAGGCAAAGTTTGCAGGAAAAACAGACTTGGGGAAAGTGAGCTAAAATGAATGCAATGAAGACGTCATGCACTTGACATTTTGAAGGTGGGACAGCCCTAAGCACTCAGTCTTAGTGGGAGTGTGTGTCTAAGTCCATGAGTATGAATTAAGCTTGGGTCTTATTCTCCTCTCCCTCTCTCCTCTCTTCCTCCTTGTCAAACACTTCTTGCAGATGCTCTTTCTTCCCATTTCTCTAGATTGTTTACATCATTTGTTGGCATCAACCTACCAACTAGCTCCTGCCAGCCCTGCATTCTGAACTGGCATCTATTGGATTTAGTGCATGAGAATAAGATATATAAATAGCATCTGTTAACTTGGTTTAGTACTAAATAGCTGGTTAAGAGAATGGGATTTATTTTTTTAGCTTCGCATAATGAGCTATAACATACTATAACAAGAAACAGTGAATTTTTAAAAGAATTTTGGCTGATTAGGGTATGGAAATAGACGTGGATGTGGAGGCAGATCATCTGTGTAAATTCACTCTATAGAACCCTGACATAAAACCAACCATTTATAACATTTAACTTTTTTGTTCTGGGAATTATGTGGAAAATTTGCCATCACACCATGCCGACGTTGATATAGACACAACCCAATGTAGTATAATTATGTGAGTATGTGTCAGTCATTATGATGGAGCAGATGAAATCACTCTAAAACAATTGTGTGTATGTGTGTGTGTGGGCAGGAGAATGGGCAATACTGGAGGCTAGTAATAATGATGATGAACATTACATCAGCTATGCAGTCACACATGACAGCTTCTATGACTGATACATTAGAGTATGAGCTGTTACTGACAGCTGATGCAAATTAGTCACTTGAAGTAAATCATAAACTGGCAAATTTAATAAAACATCTCAAATGAATTACATGCATATAAGGTCATAGGCCCTTTTTTCAATTTTGCCCTGTTTAATATTATAATTACATGATCCATTTATCTCTAACTGGATGTGAAAATCAACATTCATCTACACAAAGTAATTGTACAACATTTGTTTAGAGGCAAAGCTTATGTAACTATAAAACATAACTCATACCAGTCAGATGTGACCCTCATTATTTTTAAGCACTCATGGTGTGCATTGGGCTTTCCTTTTCTGCCACGCAGTGTTTTAAAATGAATGCCATTTATAGAGTAACTCCTAAAGGTCACATGTTTACACTCCAAACTACTTAATAAATACTCTTTGTGCTATACAAGATTGACGTCAGCTAAATGTAGGTGATTCAGCATTAAGAGTAAAAGTTATTTGTAGTCAAACCTTAGATAAAAGAGGATCAATGCAGTCAATCCAATCAATCCAGGTCCCCACTCTGACTTCCATTCACGAGCTCTGGGTAGTGACCAAAAGGACAAGATCAGAGATACGAGCAGCAGAATGGAGCTTTGTTCGAAAGGTGGCTGGTCTCTTCCAATGAGGAGTTCAGTAATCCGAGTGATGCACAGGTAGACCTGCTACTCCTCCACATCGAAAGGAGCCAGTTGAGGTGGCTGCCTCCTGGGTGAGTTGTTCCAGGCATGTGCTACCAGAGCAGACCCAGGACATGCTGGAGAGATTATATCTCTCAACTGGCCTGGGAATGCTTCGGTGTTGGAAGCTGGAGGAGATGGCTATGGGCCTCTCTGCTTAGGCTGCTACTTCACAACCCGGCCCGACATAAATGAAAGAAAATGGATTGATGGAGTACCTTAACATAATGAACTATGAGCTGAGATAGCTTGCTGTTGTAGCAATATATTTATGAGAAAAAAATTTCACAGAAACGGCATGCTGAAACACACTCGGAAAACTGAGGTTTATTATGAAGCAGCTTTTGGAAGTAACTGTAGGATTATGCAGTTATGAGGATGACACACAGAAAAAAGTATTTGTCTCTTAATTGTTGTCGTCTAGAAGCACTTTTTCTTTAAGTAAATCTAAGGACTTTCTTGATTCTTCTTCTTTCTTTCTTTTTTTTCTTTTGTGTAGAGAAGACTGTCAAGATTCTTGCCCACTGGTGGTAAGGGTATTACTCTAATTTGAAGCAAAAAAGGCTTAACTGAAATGCCATTACCTACCCACAGGCTGACTCATTTCATTTTAAATCTCGACTAATGATAGTTCATCTGCTGTAAAAGAAAGACATTCACCATGATTTTAGAGTGGAATAGGTGCTGGAAATTTAAACTGAAACCTAAGGTTACTGAATATTACTAATATTGTATATTACCTTGTTAGTGATTACGTAGCAATTGTTATATACAGTGGGGCAAAAAAGTATTTAGTCAGCCACCGATTGTGCAAGTTCCCCCACTTAAAATGATGAAGAGGTCAGTAATTTGCACCAGAGGTACACTTCAACTGTGAGAGACAGAATGTGAAAAAAAAATCCATAAATCCACATGGTAGGATTTGTAAAGAATTTATTCGTAAATCAGGGTGGAAAATAAGTATTTGGTCAATAACAAAAATACAACTCAATACTTTGTAACATAACCTTTGTTGGCAATAACAGAGGTCAAACGTTTACTATAGGTCTTTACCAGGTTTGCACACACAGTAGCTGGTATTTTGGCCCATTCCTCCATGCAGATCTTCTCGAGAGCAGTGATGTTTTGGGGCTGTCGCCGAGCAACACGGACTTTCAACTCCCGCCACAGATTTTCTATGGGGTTGAGGTCTGGAGACTGGCTAGGCCACTCCAGGACTTTCAAATGCTTCTTACGGAGCCACTCCTTTGTTGCCCGGGCGGTGTGTTTTGGATCATTGTCATGTTGGAAGACCCAGCCTCGTTTCATCTTCAAAGTTCTGACTGATGGAAGGAGGTTTTGGCTCAAAATCTCACGATACATGGCCCCATTCATTCTGTCCTTAACACGGATCAGTCGTCCTGTCCCCTTGGCAGAAAAACAGCCCCATAGCATGATGTTTCCACCCCCATGCTTCACAGTAGGTATGGTGTTCTTGGGATGCAACTCAGTATTCTTCTTCCTCCAAACACGACGAGTTGAGTTGATACCAAAAAGTTCTACTTTGGTTTCATCTGACCACATGACATTCTCCCAATCCTCTGCTGTATCATCCATGTGCTCTCTGGCAAACTTCAGACGGGCCTGGACATGCACTGGCTTCAGCAGCGGAACACGTCTGGCACTGCGGGATTTGATTCCCTGCCGTTGTAGTGTGTTACTGATGGTGACCTTTGTTACTTTGGTCCCAGCTCTCTGCAGGTCATTCACCAGGTCCCCCCGTGTGGTTCTGGGATCTTTGCTCACCGTTCTCATGATCATTTTGACCCCACGGGATGAGATCTTGCGTAGAGCCCCAGATCGAGGGAGATTATCAGTGGTCTTGTATGTCTTCCATTTTCTGATGATTGCTCCCACAGTTGATGGGAGCTGCTTGCCTATTGTAGATTCACTCTTCCCAGTCTGGTGCAGGCCTACAATACTTTTCCTGGTGTCCTTCGAAAGCTCTTTGGTCTTGGCCATGGCGGAGTTTGGAGTCTGACTGTTTGAGGCTGTGGACAGGTGTCTTTTATACAGATGATGAGTTCAAACAGGTGCCATTCATACAGGTAACGAGTGGGGGACAGAAAAGCTTCTTACAGAAGACGTTACAGGTCTGTGAGAGCCAGAGATTTTCCTTGTTTGAGGTGACCAAATACTTATTTTCCACCCTAATTTACGAATAAATTCTTTACAAATCCTACCATGTGAATTCATGGATTTTTTTTTCACATTCTGTCTCTCACAGTTGAAGTGTACCTCTGGTGCAAATTACTGACCTCTGTCATCATTTTAGGTGGGGGAACTTGCACAATCGGTGGCTGACTAAATACCTTTTTGCCTCACTGTAAGCCGACTTTTAGTTCAGAAGAATTTCTACTTATTAGCTTTGATGAATCTTGAAGAGCATTACTCATTAGAAGACCTCACGTTCCTGAGTGGAATGAAATATCTCAGTGTAATTTACTTCTTGTTGGATGAACTAAAAAATCTAATACAAAAAAGAATCAAATACAGTAATAAACATGTGTCATAAAATAATGATAATAATGATAATGTCAAAGTGCAGTGTTTAACAGACTTCAGTAAAACATGTCTGCTATTGGAAGCTTTTGATTTTAAATGTTAGATATTTTTAATTCTATTGATCATTGACATTTTATTTTTGGAACTGTTGTTTGGAGCTATTTTTTCTAATTAGAATTGGCATCAAATTGGCAGTACTGTCACAGCACTACCTGAGAGTGTTTAAAAAAATGAAAAAATGAAAAAAGAAACATTTTGTCCCTTTGTTTCTCTACTCTGGGTTTTCTCCACTTTTCTCAATCTCGTTTCTCTTGTTTAGTAGTAGTAGTAGTTGTAGTATTTATTTATTGTCATTGTCAAGAACAATGAAATTGCGTTTGGGGCTTCCATACAACCCCAAAAAAAGAAGAAAATAATAAATACCCCTTAAAACCCAAGTGTACATATTTAACCCAGTGTGACTCCAATGCAATAAGACAATCCTTAGCAATAATGTTCGTAGAAATTCATTTTACAACTAATATATTAGCATCTGTCTTAAACATTATGTATGTATATTATATATACCTGGGGTCCCATTGTTTTTGGTCACGTCTCCAGATGACACTGACCCCTTTGAAGTGCCACTCTTGTTGTTGGAAAGCAGTGTGAAAAGAGAGGTTTGTAGTGGTAACATTAAAAGAAATTTCATGTCTCCAGAGAATGCAAGCTGTTCTCACAAAGTGGATATCATTTCAAGCTTTGTGTTTTGAACTCAATATCAACTTAGAGACATTAAGGGGCATTTAATTCATGCATGGTGTGGGGTTTTTCTCCATGAACTGACTGTATTTGAGTGGATGCTGACAGAAGAATCGGAAACGGTTGCTCTGAAGGAGGCCAGTATGACTGCTCTTCTGTTTGAAAACCTGGTAGATTTCAGGATTGATGCACTTAACAGTTTGTGTGTTTTGGGGTTCACATATTTACTGTTTTCTGTGTGTAGGTTGTGTGAATATATTGTCGTTAAGTTCCAGTTTGTAACTGTGTTTCATCATAAGAAACCATTTCAATTATTCTTTCATTTTTATTTAACTTTTGTTTTTCTGGGTTTGCACCAAAAGCCTCTAGTCTTATGGACCACCCCCCAAAAAAGTATTTTTAAAATACTTTAACAAACTTTACTTTTGTCTGAATCCTGAACTAAACCCAGGTTTGATTTAGCAGAAAATGACGTATGATGTGAGGCATGATTTAGGCATTTGATTTAGTGGAAAATCAAACCTGAGCAGGTTTGATTTTAATGTATGTAAGTTATTTCAGTTTGGCATTTGGCCCATTTTTATGGAAATTATAGACAATTTTCCAGTCTAAATGGCAAATAATTTTAAAAAAAAGTTTAAATGTCGGGTTTGTTATGCATTTAAACTGTCCCAAAGGACAAATGCATGTGATATATTTATTTATGGCATTAAGAAAACTTGCATGAAACTTAAGAGAACTTGCAAATAAACTTAAAGAAAACTTAAATAAGGATGACATTATGGCCTCTAATGTGTTTGATATTTTAATTCCACTCAGGGATTCTTTAACAGCATAAAAACTCAATTTGATGCTTATT
The DNA here is from genome assembly GCF_000239375.1 of Pundamilia nyererei. NCBI lineage: Eukaryota > Metazoa > Chordata > Actinopteri > Cichliformes > Cichlidae > Pundamilia > Pundamilia nyererei. The sequence goes on along the minus strand of NW_005187433.1, from coordinate 1,929,975 downwards.
CAAGGTTCAAGGTTCAAGGTTCTTTATTTGTCACATGCATAGTTATACAAGTATAACACACAGTGAAATATATATAT
>NW_005187433.1:1906999-1928893 GCF_000239375.1 Pundamilia nyererei | reverse complement strand
GAGTAGAGCAGTGGCGAGAGGACACATCCCTGAGGTGCTCCTGTGTTGATGGAAAAGATATAAAGGAAAAGATATTTTAAATTATAGTTAAATTATAGTTATTACCCTAGGCTTCAGTGTGCATAGTATTATTACTATTTAGAGTGGCATAAGACTAGAGTGGACAGATACTGGTTAAGTTATTATAAGAAACTAAGAATGGAAAAACAACATCCTTGTACTTTACCTGAATTATTCGATAGTTATTCAAAAAACAGACAAAGCACGGACTGAAGGCAGAACTACATTCTCCCTGGACTGTTGTTTGAGCTTCAGGCTGCTGGGAAATGAATAAATGAGGATGATCAGGAAAGCAAAACTGGACTTACCTGAATTCTCTGTCATATATGTGACAGAAGCCAGGCAGCACACTCAGCCATGGACAATGGTACAGTAAAAACTTAGCTACATATTTAATATAATTCAACAATATAATGTTGTTGTTTTTTTTACAATGTTCATGTTTATAAATGACAGTTTTAAAGATGATTTTAAAAAATAATAAAGGATAGGGGCTATGTTACTTACTTGCTCTTTGTCTTTTTACACTCTAGCTGTTGTTGTTGTTGTCATTGGGTTTTGTCTCTCTCTCTCTTGTAGCTTTTGTTGGGGGATTACTGTGAGACATAGACTACAGGGCTCTTGAATAGGCTGGTTCAGTAGGGGGAATTTGTTTCCAGGATTTTGCTCATCATTATCTGATACAATTCATGAATATTCTAACATGATAACCCTTGTACCCAGAGCCACTACGTACAGGGATAAATACAGGAATAATGTGGTTTGGTGAGTGTAACAGCAGTGCAGGCAGAGTAGACAAACTAAAAGCTCAATGAGTGAAAAGTAAATGAACTTTAAGTAAATATAACCTGTTGCTATTAAGAATGTCTTTAAAATAAACTAAAAAACACCCGAGCCTACTCACACTGTGACCTAGTAATACTGTATTTGGTGCAAATGAACTTGCCTGTATGTGTGCTGGTGGTTGTTTGTATTTTTGTTAAGGCTTGCTGTCAAAGAGTATGGCTGTATTGGAATTTCTATGAAAGTTTCTGTAAACTCATATAACACCAAAATATGCCAGGGAAAAATTTAGATTTTGTACACTCAGATGCTGAGGAAATATACATGGGTCAAACTGCACGAGTGTTTTCACTGTCCAGTGATCTGTAGTCCAGCTCACAAACCTTAAGTAAAACGAATCGTAAAAAATGACAACATCTGCTCTAAACTATTTCTCATCTTTTGTAAACAGTAACAACAGTTGAAGCAGAGCTGCAGACAGGGCAGTCACTATTTGTCTGTCAGTGTTTTTGCCTATGCGAGATTATGTAAGCATGGTATTATGTAAGAAAGGAAATTTTTATTTAAGAAAAGATGACAAAGAGGTAACATGACAGACTGAGAACCATAAAGGAGAGGGGAGGGGGACAGGACAACAGGAATCAGCAGAAGAAAAACAGGGGAAAAATTTGTGCTGACAACATATACACATATAGGGAATGATATGTGGACATTTTAAATGTCACATTATTTTATTATGACTTTGCTACATGCATTACAGTAACAAGTTATAATAATTTTATTTCATAATAATTGAATACAAATTGAATACATGTACAATATTCCTGAGTAAGTATGCATTTTTGGAAAAGCAAAATAAACCTGTGCTCAAAAGATTTTCATTTGATATTTATTACTAAATATTTATTAAACAAATTTACTACACCTTAAAATGAATGCTACACATGTACTGCTCCACTTCACATAAAAAATATTAACTCTTTCACTCTTTATATGCTTTCAACATATATGTACAAACAGGGATGAATAATAAGAATAAGAATAACTTTATTTATCCCGAGGGAAATTCTTTTGTCATGTACAACCTCAAAGCAGCAGGAGAGAAAGAGGAACAGATGAATAAGATATACAATATGTACAATAAGAATAGTAGTATGCATTAATATACAGTAGGATAGTGCAAGACATAGTATCAAATAACTCTAACGAAGTAATATATATAACTACATCCTGGAGAATAAATAACGTAACTATCAGTGCAGGTGATTCTAGAACGTGACATACAAACCTCAGTGTCCCTTAAACCCCATAAAGAGAATAATAATTCCCCAAAGAGTTCCTGAAAACAGGCCTCAGCTCGGTGGCATCTAAAGGAGCAGGGCTGCACAATGCCTTCATCCTACAATGAATTTCATTTTGATAGCCATTTGTCATCTGACAACTGGCTGTCATAATCAAAGTAATGACACGATTCCAAGTCGCATAACCAGCTGTGTTGAAAATATTTCCTCCAAACATCTGTCCCCATGAACACACCACTGAACATCAAACGTACACATTTGTCCTGGCAGTAAATTAAAGTACACTTCTAGCTGAAATTATGAAGAGTGAGAGAAAGCTGTGAGCAGCATGCACTCTCACTCTACTGACTCATAAACTCTTTTATGCACAGCTGAGTTGGCTTTTACACACGGCGACGGTTGTTCCTACATGCTGTTGTACTGACGCATGTAAAAGATCAAAAATCTGAATGACACAAACCAGTTACGATGCCTCAAAAGTAAAAGTAGAGTGAAAATTTAAGCCTCACTCTCCTATATGAGAGTTAAAAATGCATTATTGTTTTTCCTTACAAATGTCTTACAAAAATGAAGGTAGGAAGCCAGTCATGTATATCTATGTAAGAACAATCTTTCTTCTTGTGGGGCAAGTAATATGCAATCCGTCTCTCACAATTTATACTGCTGTTGTGGGTCAATCACCATGGCATACACTGCATGGGTATGCAGGTACATGTCTCTGTGGTTTTATGTACATGCGTATGTGTGCGTGTGCTGTCTTCTTAGGCCTGAGGGGCGGCAGGCAGAATGACAGAAAAGAAGATAAGCTGCGGTGACCTCCCTCGTCTTCTCCTCTTCTATACCTATTTAACCTTCCTGTCTGACCCATGGGACATGTGTTTGCTATGCTGTGCACTTGGCAGTGAGAGCGTTCTAACAAATTTAAGCTGCAGATGCTGCAGGTGGAACAGAGACTTATGAAAGAGTTGTGCTTGTGTGTTGCTTGGTGACAGATGTGATGTGTTTCCAAAGAGTGAATTCAAAGAAGTCTTTTCAAGGATGTTGTATGACTTGTCTCCAGGAAAAATAGCACATGTAAAGGTACTTCTCTCTTTTCTAAAAAAAAAAAGGGTGTTACATCAATCAATTCAGGCATATTTAGTTACATAAAAAGCATTACTTTGACTTTAAAAATATTATTTCTAAAGTGTTTAAAGCATTGACTTGATGTAAATGCTATTGCAATTTGGGACAAAAATGCATCCAAGTCTCATGCACGTGTGATAAATGTGAATTATCAGGTAAAGATCTTGGGATTTAATTAGCAGGTTACCCTCAACACCTTTTTATGAAATAAGCATGAACAAACTATTGTGTTTAAGTGTAAGACCTTTGATAAATGAGGTAGTTACAATTAGTGAAAAACATGCAAAAAAAATACAAATAAAAACTGTTTTTGCTATCTTTTGTCCAGTTCTTGACCAATAAGGAGCTGAAGGCAGGCCACATAATGTAGTTAATTATCTAACTGATTTGTCATAAGCTTGGCATGGTGGCAAACCAGCTGCCTGAGTCACTATTTTCATGGATGTCAACAAGATTAAGCAAATTACATTTGAAATTTTATTTCGAGGGGAAAGCCCTAGAAGTGTTCTGGGAATAACTGGAAGTCACTTTTATTTATTATTTTATTTTTCATGCCGTTATAATAAGATACTGGTTTTATAACATAAGCAAGAGGAGACAGGTGGCAGAGTTACCTATGTATTACTGTTACCTCTTGTTTCTACAGTATCGGCATCAGGTGGGATGCACTGGATCATTTGTTACTGTTCCTCTATCTTCACCTACTCAACAACAATCGTGCCATCATTGCTGCGAGGAGGAAGCAAAGAGTTTCGTGAGTTGCCTGAAGCCAAATCTCAGTCTCCCTTTTACATTCTTTTCACTTTCTTTCTTTCTTTGCACCCCCTAACTGCCCTTTGCACTACCTCATTCTCCACATCTAATTATTTGGTTCCATATTTCATGTACTTTAACACTGAAAATGTTCACAGCATATGATATTAAAACATATAGATCTACATTTAAGCACCAACATACACTTCAGTTTTTCTCGCACACCACATGTCAGCACAGCTAGGAAATCCTGGTAAATGATGCATCAACTCTTGTACTCTGCACGAGTGTCTTTACGTTCAGTGGATTACTTGCTATCATGAATGTGGGCTCCTGCTGGTTTTTTTTAACCACATCACATGCTGGGCAACACTTTGTGATTAATATACTTCTTTGGGCTTGTTCCTGTCTTTGTACGCCACCCTTTTTTCCCAGCATGAATTTCTTTCTCATACATAAGCTTTTAAAAGTGTGTGTGTGTGTGTGTGTGTGTGTGTGTGTGTGTGTGTGTGTGTGTGTAATGGTTTGTGAGAGTGTTTTTTTGCAACACATTTGTTGCATTCAGCTTTGGATGTACAAAAAGGTTCATGTCTGAGTTTGTCTGGGGTCTTATTGAACTAACCATCAGATAGTGTTGCAGGAAGGTTTGGCACACTTATCGAGGAAAATGAGAGTTACAACATGTCAGACACTTGGGGTTCACAGAAGGAAAGAAGTAATGGAGTTCACTGGCCTGTCCACACACATAACAGTCTGAATATATCTGCACTTCCATCTGTCTAGGACAAACACCGACATAATCTATTCCTTAGTATTTTATCCATCAAAACCAAAATAACTTTCCTCGACCCTTATTGTGACCAAATTGTAATTGTAATCTCTGCCGTGAAACCAGATGTTATCTCTCAGACATGGTTTTTAAGATGTCACAAAGTGAGGACTGGCCAAAATGTCCTCATTTGTCTATTTGTGCACATAGTCTGTGTGAAAGATGCCATCTGGTCTGCAAACACTTGCCAACTACAAGCCAAATAGTAGTGAAAATTAAATATATTATTCTCTGTCTCCAATTTGTATTGCAACTTTTTAAGTTTCACCAATGCTCAGTGAGCAGTTGTGTGTTTGCAGAGAGGTGCCTTCAATGCAACCATGGGAATTGGAATGCACATTTTTCCACTGGTTGCCAGGTGTTTGCTGACTGGTCTCTAGGCCTTTGCAACTCGAAACTTAGCTTGCCAAGTATTTTGAAAATGATCTCTCAGGCTATAGACTCAGACTATAAATGCATTTTTGATATAAATTAGTCTAATTAAAACTTTCTGAGTTCTTTTTTTAAAACATAATCCTCAGTAGGCGTCATCATATATGTATTAGTCATCAGTTTCAATATAAACGATCTACATCTTTCCCACATTTTCATGAACTGACGTTGTTGAAATGAGTCATGCATCCCTGACAAATATTCTCTTTTTATGTACTTATATTCATATCTCTTACCTCAAGGGGTAAGAAGCTATCAAGTCCAAATTCTAAGTCAGCTATATTTATATAACACTTTGGCTTGCCAAATGGAGCTTTACAAAATTTACCACAAATTGTGTTCACAAGAAACATTGCCAGAGCATATGTGTATGTGACCGCGCATACGCTTTGCTAAACCGAGTCTCTTATGTGCCGCTTCAGCAGACAGCAGAAGTGTGCTGTTTTACAAGTTCCCTTTTAGCTGCATATGTCATTCATTTACATGCTTTCCTATAACTATAATTGACTGGTAATTCTTTTTTGAGAGTTATTTTTCTTATGTGTGCAGGTTACTTAAGAGTGAAAATAATCAGGATATATTATTGACTTTGAAAGACAATGACTTGATATATACTAAATCTTAAAATACACATTTGGTAACATTCTGTAGCTCTTGTTAAAACTTCATTCAAGTGGAAACTTTGAATTAGCATGCTATGTGACAAATTTGACTTGGAGGTCTCACAGGAGTATCAGTCAGAGAACCTGGCTCACTTCCATCTAAAGGACCTGGCTCACCAAACAAACTCCTTTCCCTCAGCTTTTCACACAGAAGGAATTTAACCTAATTATATTATATTTATATTTAGTAACAAATGAGTGCACTCAGTTGCTGCAGTTATAAAACCCGAATAGAATTTTATTCTTTAAATCTTCTTTAGGAAAAATCTTTACATGGTGTGTGGCACCCAGCCATTTTAGAACATTTTAGAACCTTTTTCAACTTAAGAAAATCGAAATTTTCCTAAGAGAATACAAAAGGGAAAAAAAAAAAGAAAGTGTTAAAGAATTTGGGCATTCTTTTCCTCCTGCAAATGCACCAATGGGTCCTCTGCGTTTATGGTAAAATACTAATTATAAATATGAATTTACAGATAGTAACAGAGTAACCATTTTTCCAGTTTTACAGTTGCAAGTGTAGGATTAAACTAACTTTCCAAAAGTTCCCCTGTTTGGAAATACATTTTCGTGTCAACACTGAGAACTATGTGCTGGCTCATTGTTGGAAGTGCCTAAGATGGAGAGAGTGAAAGGTGGATGTCAGATGGAGTTTACAAAGGCTGCTGTCATCCACTGTTCCAACTCAGTGAAAGCAGTCTCTTTGAATTGGCCAACACCTGGCCCCACTTGCTCATAACCAAACATAAGCTCTGAAGATAGGAGTGAGAAGTGCCACATCAAACAAATATCATAACAATCATAACATTTTTACCCATTATGTGACTTGTATGGCTCTTTTTTAATTTTAGAGATGATGTGTGGCTTTGATGGCAGTTTTGGTCAATGGCATATACTTACATCCACATCCAATCCGTGCAGAATTTATTGAATTATTTTCTAGATTTAAAACAGCCAGACTTTATATGAACATGCTTTTTCTTAAAATCTAATGGGTATGTGAGAAAAGTAAAAAAACCAAAAAAAAAAACCCCAAACATCTCCATATAATAATGGCAATGTTAGATTATTTCATTTTGGTTCTTCTTTTCTAGAACAATTAAACGAGCTCAACAACTTGTAACATATTACAAGTTTTTGCTGTCCCAAGAGGATTAAACCTGGAATTCCCTCTACCAGCACAAGTATTTCAAAGTTTTTGTGTAACAAACAAAAAAAACCTGAACATCTCATGAAATAAAAGAGGACAGGTAATGTTTTACTGTGATGTTGTAATTGCTTAGAGAACTTGTTACATGCATCAAAGAGACAACACATTAGTCCAACATAATACAAGGAAAGCGCAAATTATTGGGCATTTTGAATGCAGGAGCTGGTAGAATTGAAATAGTAATTAGCTTGAGGATGCAATAAATATCAACAGAGCATTTATGTATTTGTTCATTCTTTGGCTCATTCTTAAAGTAGTGGGGCACAGATGCACAGGTATATTCTCTGTCTCTTTGATCGGATGAACCCACTCACTTGGTTTGAATACATATTATTCAGAGTTTCTATGAAAACTGCTAATTCAGACTAACTTTCCTACACAACATATCAGAGAACATATGATTAAGCTCTCATGTGGACAATTAATGATTCAGAAATTTAGCAATGTGTTCCACTTTACTCCATTTTGTTTTCTGTATAAACAAGTCCAATTCGTTGCTCACTGAGCTGCCTTATGTTCCTTTTGTATGCCCATCCTTGCTCTGACATCTTACTCATTGTTTTTACTTTCTCCTGATTCCCTCTTCCACCCCTATCTTCCCATCCTTAATTTGATTTTATTTGTTCTTCTGATCAACCCCTCCCACAACCCATCTCACTCTATTTTAGTTAATCATTTTGATTGACTCGATCAATATGAGGAAGTGGGGTTGCACAACAAAGCATTTCTTCTGTGAGCTCACTGCCTCAGCACAAATTCAACAAACTCTAAACAGCTTAGGAATCATATTTTATAACAGTGTGCAGATACAGAACGGAAGAAGGAAAGGCGTGTCACATGTTACTGACTTTTGATGTTTCGTAACATATGGACCAAAAATACCATTATTTTTCGGGCTGTTGCAATTGTGCACTGTTTGTAGAAAATGTGATTTAAAAAAGAAATAGCTGAAACTTGCAGCTTTAATAGACATGCTATTAGAATGGGCACATGTATAATTCCATATATAGAATTTTATTTGTAGAGACTACAGGTACTGTCCTTCTAGTGTAGTAAGTTATATGACTTATGTGATGTGTCACTAGCTTAAGTACCGTCTTTACAGAGGAACATGAATAATATTTCACAATTTACATGACAAAGAAAATGAAGCAAATAAAATGACCTAACCTACCTTGGACAAACCAATATCTTAATGTCTGAATGAAGAGCAGACGTGTGTACTTCAGATGCACTAATCGTTCCATTGTAAGCTGGTGTAGAAGTAGTAGTTAGTGTATGAAGCACATACCAAGTAATCCTTTTGTGCATTTCAGCAGAAATGTTGGTAATACCTCTTCTAAAAGTGGAGTCTTTGAATTTCATGGATTTTAAACTGTTTGACATGCTTAATTTAAGAAGAACCAAGTGTGACAAATTTTCTTATTATTTTACCTTTAATTGGATGTCCACATGAATTCCTCAAAGCATTTCAACTGTTTTCTTTTCAGCTATAACATCAGGTATACAATTACTGAATGCTGAAAATCAATAATAGCAACAACAATAATCCAACAAGGAAACAAGCAGTAACATGTTTGGACAGATTTTTAGAGACACTACTTTGCTTACATTTGATTATACCTCAGAAAGAAGTATCACCTCACTTGGTGTTACTCATATTGTGAACCTCATATAAAACGAGACAGACGCAGTCGAGAATGAAAACAGACATCTGGACAGAGAAATTTAAATCTTTTTTTTTCACCCTGTCAGAGCATTGGATGCACAGACGGAGTCAGACCCAGAGCCCAAAGACCAATGCTGCAGAGGTGTTTGAAGGATGCTGTTATCAAACAATCCAACTAGCAGTACTTGCAAAGCATACTGGCCTTTAATCTATGGGTGACTCCATGAACAATGATCTAAATATTTGATTTTTCAAAGAATTAACATTGTATGTGTGTATGTTTTACTATATACTTTATAAATAACAGTAATAATCGTATCCCTATTGTAAATTGTTGCTGTTTATTTATCTGTTGTATTTGTAGAACAGAAAGGTTTCACAGCGTTTCATCTTGTTTTCGTGTACTTTCTGAATTCTCCATCTGATGTTTGCTTGTGCAGCATCTGGCTGGATGGCAGCTGCATCTTTATAATTCATATGTAATTTAGCTGTGTTTTCAAAGCCTTGTTCCTGGTGGAATTTCCCAGTGTTTGTTGTCAAGTATCAACCTCTTATAATGGAAATGTCCCCTTAGGTATGTTGACACTGTGTGACCAAGGGAGAACAAGAAAACATGAAGGACTTTTCTTCTTCCCTCGTTTACGCTCTCATTATATGCCGGCAAAATACCCTTCAAAAGGTAAGAAGGGGGTTAAAAGGGGAGAGACGAAAACCAGGAAGAAAGAGAATATAAATGAGAAGGAAAGAAATTAAGCCACAGGAGGTAGAGAGAGGTATACACAAGGGGAAGGGGAAGTAAAAAAGGATGAAGCACTAACTGCAGTGGCGAGCAGGTTGTTGGCTGAGCTCCAATGAGCTCATTGAAGAAGACCCTGCTGTCAGCTTCTATCACTGTGACAGACAGAAGACCTGCCACTTGGGGGCCTGCTAAGACACATGCATATACACATGCACACACACATGCAGCTGAACACCAGAGGGCAACCTCCAGAGCGGAAAAATGAAGCCAACAAGGACGACAAAAACCGCAGTTCCTCAAGGTTCCACTTGAGGCTGTCTCCAAAAGGAACTGAATCCCATATTAAAATGCCCGCATGAAATTGCAGCATCAAAAAGCATGTTTACAGCCTGATACTAAAAACAGTTTTGGCCTCTAAGGATAGTTTCCCCTTCAGAACAACTCTGAGTGGGGTGAACTTCTGTTTGCAATTTATCCCCCTGTTATCTGAAGTTAGGGATATGGAAATGTTGATTGACAGGCGTCCTGACACAGGTATGCAGAGCAGCTCACCACCTACTAGGCCTCATCCATTCTTTTGAGTCATGAAACTGGGCCTCTTCACGCCGTACCTGTGCTGCTGGTGTGTTTTGCACCAAGTCTATGCTAAATTCAAAACAAATGTAGAGAGAGGTGGTACAATATGGACATACTGTTTGTGCAATTTAAGAAACAAACATAAAAAGAGTATAGAGCAAATACATCCATAATAGAGACAGTCAAGCATGCATATGTATACTGGGGTCAAAAATTATGCTTAGATGCATACATACTGTATAATATAGCCTCACACATAGGCGTACAGTGCACACAAACACACACAAATTATGACAGCATACACACTGTTACACATTAAAAAATTCAAACACTATTGTGCACTGAATTATACTTGGGCAATACCTACTCTCTTATCCTTATATTACGTTTACATGCACAATATTTTTTAACCTTAACTCTAAAGGAAAGGAAAAGTCAAATTTTATACAAAAGCTGTAATAAGTGTAAGTAAAGAGTAAAAGAAAATGAGCACAAGCTTAGATCTGCATGTATATGAAAACACTAACAAACAGAACACATGGAGAAAAACACTAATTTGCTCAATCATTCAAGGATGTCTGTCTTGCAGCTTGATAAGACACACTGCTTCTGCTTTCCCCTGTTTGAAATATGATCCCACAAAAGCCATTTGTCTCTGTGAATTTGTGTGAGTAAATGACATATGTTGCTTTCTTCCTCTCCTCTTTGTTTCTTATAATTTGGACACCTCTGACCTGCCATGTTCCAGTCTCCCCCCTAGGACGATGTAACCAATCCGAGGTGGACTTTCTCTGTGAGGGAAATCCTGTTAGAAACCTTGTCGAGCAATTAGAAAGCCCGATGGGAACCCTGGTAGAGTAAGATGGGTAAGATGATCAGCTCCTCAGAACATCTAAGAGAGACAGAAATAGCTTGCCTCTCCCGCTGATGGTGTGTGTGTGTGTGTGTGTACGCGTGTGAGAGTGTAAGAGGATCTGAGTGTGCATTTCTGTTGTACGTGTGTGTGTGTGTGTGTGTCTATCATGAGACAGGCAGGTTAAATAGAGGCAGCAAAGCCATTACCGTACAGCATGCCCGATCGATAACCGCACAGTTTTCCAGACCTCCTTCTTGCCCCACTAATTATCTGTCATCTACCTCTCTGTCACTGATTTCCTGTTGTCTGAAATGCTGTCAGCATGTGGCCAGATTTTGGATGTTCACCTCAGGGTGTTTTATTAAAAGCTAACACTGAATTACTTGAATTTCTTTGTGTTCTCACAATCTACGAAATAAGCATAGCTCTAGATTATTGCCAAAGAAAATGGATGTTGGGAAGATGATATTATGACGATAAATGAATTTAGGTTATTTTAACAAAAGATATTTGTCAATACAAAGTTTACAGAGGTGGGAACTTTGCATGATAAGGACATGTAATTAGTAGAGAAAGTGCATGAGACATAGAAAGGAAACCAGGGGAGACAGGTAAGTGACAGGCAGTTAAAAACTGGAAAGGCGGATTTGGAGTGTGAGAGGATTTAGAGACGTTCACTTTAAACATATATTGTTGTTGCTCCAGAGGCCACAGCACTAATGACTAAACAGTCTCTTGCTGCCTGTTGTTTTCTAGAAAGAACATCTGCTTCAACTGTAATTGGATTGTTTTACCAATAGTTGCATTCCCTTGTGTGCTAATTGGAATTCCAGCCTGTCAGAAAAATCAACTTTGGTACACTGAACATCAACAGGTGTGTATGTCCTTTGATAAATCCCTACTTTCACTTATTTCTTATTCTTTCCTGCACTTTTTCCTTTTCCTTTGTATTCAGTTCCTTACTACACCATGAAGGCACACACCCACACATGCATCTGTGCACACACACACACACACACACACACACACACACACACACACACACACACACACACACACACACACACACACACACAACAATACACTGGGCATCTTCTATCTTTAGGTTTAGCTGAGCTGTGATTACCATCAAAATAGCTTTCTTTAAAAGGGCTACAATAATAGCTGTTAGGCAAAAGGAGACGCTATCTTATCTTGTCTGTTCTCATGCTGATTAGTACAACGGACCTCTGCTGAGCTCCTCAGTGATCCTTATGGAAAACCTTTCCCCCTTCTTGCAGTTCTTAAAATGGGGACATAAATGGCCTGTGTCACATTGTGTGAATCAAATAATAGAAAAATATATATTCTTTGTGGATGTAAAAGCATAAAATGTTAGGGAAGATAGTCACAATTGATTTTAACTAAAGAGCAAATTTAGAAACCTTTTTTTTTTTCAAGTTGATGCAGATAAGCTACTGCATAACTGAGTTTTCCAAAGTATAGCAAGGAAAAAACAAATAAACAAACTAAGGTATCCTTTAAATATTAAATTACAGAATGTGTTACAAAGGTATTTGTAATACTGTCAGTTTTGTAGATGCCTCGGCATTCAGGAGAGTGATCTAAGATGATAAAGGACATATTATTAAAAAAATATACATTTATTAACTAATTGCTCAAATAGGAAAAACAGTCTTTGCAATTACTGTAAATTATGTTCAGTTGAGTCTTGGCAAACACAACTGGCAAAAATAAAATGCTGCTCATCATGCACTTTATCCAGACATGTAAAAGATAATTATAGTCCATTACTGAGATCTGAACGTTATTTATTGAAAAGTTCTACATTTTAGACCAGGAGTGTCCAAACTTTTTTCACTGAGGGCCACATACATAAAAATATAGGGCCACTTACTAGAAATTAGGTATATATATTCTTAACTTTAGTGTATTAAAGTTAGAAAAATCACTTAAAAGTGGTCGAATATGTTATATTGTTGAATATAATTAAAGACAAAACTCATCACAGCTTAAATGGATCTTTATGGATTTATTCAGAAAAAGCTTTGGTAGCTCATTCTCAGAACAGCAGCCTCAGATTTCTTCTTAGAAGATTTACAGCGCAGAGAAAATAAACAATAAAGGAGAAAATGGGACGGGTACATTTCAAGTTTGTTATTTAAGTTATTAGGCTTAGCAACACACCTATTAACGTTTGTTTGAAACCGTTATCAACATTAACAGACTGAACTGGACTTAATAACAGGAGTGCATAATTTTAGTAAATTATTCTGGTGAGTATCAGCTGCGCTGGGTATGTAAATCGGGCCATCCAGCTGCGGTGCTGATCACCACTCGTGCCAAAAATCCGGACAAATGTCACTTGATCAAGGAGCAAATCAGATGAGATCAGCTGACTTTGCGTGTGTGCGCTGTGCACAGCGGTGTGTACTCTGTGTGTTAACAAGGAAAAAAGCGTTATAAGAAAGTGGTGCGCGAAAGCAGGGTAGTGACAGAATTGATGCGCATTATTGATATTTGAAGTATGTGTACCTGCACATGCATGCTTATTAACACACGGGTACTGTGGAATATATTTTTACTCACCTAAAGTGCTCGTGCTCTTGTCCACTCCCCGCAAAAAAATAGCAGCTGTGCTGTGTCTGTGGCATCGGTGCTCTCATCGCATGCGATGGAGTAAAAATCAAGAGCACAGCTTTATCAGACAGTTGCAGTTTCTGGACAACTGGATTTCTGGACACACTGACATTGTTGATGTCCTGCACTTTTTCCGGGCACATTATTTCGGTGACTTTAACGAGGCAGTGCTTTATGAGGTCTCCATCTGAAAAAGGCTTACCATGTCTTGCGATGAGTTGGTCGACCTCATAGCTGGCTATTGGAGCCTTTTCCTGGACCCTTTGAGCACAAAAAAAATACTGTTGCTGACCCCACAGAAGAGCTACCCTTTCTGCTCTCGCTCAGCACCAGTGTAGGATGCATAGGCCTGATGTTTGGTTTCATAATGACGTCGTACATTATACTCTTTCATAACTGCCACAGTTGGCCCGCGGGCCGGAGTTTGGACACCCCTGTTTTAGACAAAAACACCATTGATTAATGCAAAAAGGAAATAAACATTGTTTGACGCTTTTGTTGTGCCAGCATGTCCTTCCCAAATATTCATCGTGCATCTTTGTATGCTTTCAAGTTGATATAAGCTAAAAGCCTAAATCACCTCAAGAGCTCAAAAGCTTTTGACTGATGAGCTTCTGTGTCACCCCTCATCAGCAAAGCTGCGTGCCACTTCTTGTTTTGCAAGCTTTTGCACAACAATCTCCTCCTCCATGTGAGCTCACTTGTGATATATTTTGCACACAGCATGTCAACTCAACTTCACACTTAACATCTGCACCGCGTGCTCTCCCCCCCCCATCCCATCCTGTTCTCCTGCTCAGCTGGCATCAAAGGCTCGGAGAGAGGGAGAGATAGAGCTGCCCTAAGTGCCAAGGCAGTTGGATAGTGATGAGTGATCGACAACGTGTTTAGCATACTAAACACAAAAAGGGGGATTTTAATTCTACATCTGGCCCTTGTTCAGAAGATGAGATTTTTTTCTTCCCTATTTGTCCTATTTTTTCCCTACACTTTTACTTCCAGTCTTTCAATTTCTCATGTTTTCTTTTTTTTGTAACTTATTCTGATATTTGGTCTATCTGTACAGTGTCCTACTTTTTTTCTCCCCAAGATGCATATATTGCATGAGATGGCAAAGGACACTAGATTCAATACATAAATACACTACAAACCCTGAGCATGCATCTTGTAAAACAATCAATATGGCAGTGGGCCACATACTTACACAAGCACATAATCTGCCTAAGCATTCCTTTGCATTGACATGTTGACTTGTATGTTCATCTCTTATTGTCTTCTTTTTTGTTTCGGTTTGCTTTTACAGCCAATATGATGCATATGAAGATCAAAAGTAAAGTCAATGAATAGATGCATACTTGCATAATGTCCAGGAATAAATCTATGTATAAATACATAAAATGATAAAAAAGAAAAAAGAAGCCCAATACAATACAAATGTGAAAACGAGGTGGCCGAAAAAAATTCTGAAAATACTGGTACACAAGAAGATTAATAAGAAAGGTGCAGCACCGGAAGATTTCAGACTCTGGAACAAACTAAAGGCCTCTGGGAGGTACAGGAAACAAGCAAACTATAAGAAAAAAACAACAACAACAGTGAACAATGATTCACAGCCAGGATGCTGAAACAAACCAACAAACGATCAACTAAGCTTCATTAAATTCTGGACAGCATAAAGACAAAAGTCTATAAAAACAAACACAAACTCGGAGGATACAGACTATTAACTTATTAAAATCGATATTAATAAAATACTTTTCTGGCTTTTAATCTATTGGTTTTTCTTAAAGCTTTCTCTGCCAATAATAAAATACTCCAGCAATTGGTGTTTTCATGTTATGTGACGTTTCTGCTCTGTATAGTAAAAAGAAAAAAGGGGATTTTTTTTTCAGTGATTAGTGAATTACAAATGAAAAGTTCAAACACTCTGGTGGGTAAAGTGTTGAAGTAATTTGGTGACTAGTTAGTATTTCTTATTCATCAGCCTTGCATGCTGCAGTTCCCTTGTTGAGAGTTGTGCAAACCAGTGTTTAGCTTGAATTTTCGTACTTTTGGTGAGCTGCCTTGAATTTTATTAACATTCTGATGTCTTTCAGCATTTGTCTCATCTGGACTATTTCTTAATGTTCCCAGCCTTGAGGTAATTGTCACCCTAAAAGGTTTTTCTTAATTGATTTTAATACTAAGAGACTTTAATTTTTGTCAAACACAGAACTTGAAATATTTCTCAGTCAGAAGCCTCCATCAGAATTCTACAAGAAAAGTAAGGTAAGGTTATTTGAAGAAGTCAATAACTGCTAAAGGTTGCTGAATGTACAGATATATAGATTGATAAATGAAAATTCTTTCATTTTACTAAAGGGCAATTTATTTACTAAAATCAATGAACCTAACCTAAAGTAAACCTAATACAAAATCTAAGACACAATTTACTCTTGCGTGTGTATATGTATCTGTAATATTATGGATAAAACAAATGTGACTGTGACCATCTGAAATGTCATTTAATGCATTCAATTAATATGTACATATTGTATGGCCAAATGTTTATGTTCGTCTGGGTTTGGGTGCATCTTATAAGCTCTTATTGTGTGATACAGTGGTGAAGCATGTGACACTATGGCTGGCCAATTAATAAGGCAGAAAGCAGCTTTATGATGCGCTGATTTGCAATCAAAATATAAACTCTAACACAGCTGATTAAGGCAGAGATGGAAAAAGAAAAGCTCTGTTTTTGAGGAGCGTAGTACTTCCAATGTAAAATCTAATTCTCCTGTGTTAGTCAGCTTTCATCAGTTGAGGATCCTGCCTCAGTTTACTAAAAAGCCTATTTAGCTAACAGTCTTTGACAGATGTTTAGAGAAAGTGCTCCTCTGGTTAGGGAAAAAAAGAAGAAGAAGAAAAAAACAAACAAAAGCATCTATTTATTACACAGCTAAAGTAAAGCTGTTGCTGATTTCACAACAGTTTGCTTTAAAATAAAGAGCAAAGAATAAACATTAAGATGTTTTCTCATGGTCTCATAATTTTACCCATCAAAGGTTTATTAATAATATTACAGATAGCTTAACAAAAGGGAGTAATAAGCATTCCAGGAGCAGTGTCAATTGATGCTTGTGGTGGACACAGCCAAAGGTTTTTCCTGACATGGAGGAACGATTGGCACTGTATGTTTTATCTAAGGCCTGGACAACAGTCATCTGTATTTTGAAAAAAAAAATTAAACACATTTACTAATTTGAGTTTGATTAAATCAAGCATGAGCAATATCTTTTATATCAAATTTGGTAACACACACTCATTACCTTTGCTATACATGGGGCTAATTGTCCTTAAATGTGTTTTAATCCATGATACGGTCCACAAAAAATAACATGGGTCAGTAAGAGTTTTACAACAACACAAACATGTAACTGAGTCTTTTGATGTCACTGGATCAGGAAACCATTCACAAAACCTTCAACCCACCATGAAAAAGTGCCTCGTCACAACAGAGCTAAAGGTAAGTTAATCTATGTAGCTTGTAGGTAAATATGCCCAGTAAAATGTATTAAGTACCTTAGCATTGTGACATGGAGAGAAACTAACATAGGTAGCTACCTTACAGAAACAACCACATTATTTTTAGCCTTTCATTTCTCTTCATAAGTAGGTCAATCCCTGCTAGGTTTAAAAAAAAAAAAGACTTACTAGAAAACAGTCACATGGACTTTGAAATATCTGCTTTGCAGATGAGCACCAGGTCTGCTGCCATTTGGAGTCAGCTGCCTTTTAAAAGCAACGTTAGTAAATCGAGACACCAATAAACTAGAGTACAACTCAGTACCAACCAGTTAAGTCAAATCCTCCATCATAAAGAGCTGCATTGCTGATGCAGCCGGTTACTGGTGCAAGCTGGTGCGTGGAGACAGGTTGCATCCCTTGTGATATAAAGTGGTCACCCAGTTGTTGGGTTGTTCTCAACCTCTGGATGACCAGCTGGTTCCCACAACTAATTTCCATCAGTCTCTGGCAGCAAAAGATTGCACTGCAGTCCTCAGGCAACCACTGATTTTTCCCTAGTTGGAAGGAGGTTACAATCTTATTTTTAATCTTTTGTGACTAAGTGATGAAGACTGGCAGCTTGTAGCTTGGGAATTTTAACTGCAAGCCACATGACATGTGATCAGGGATCAAACTACTGTCAGTAGCATTTGTTTGATCACTGTTTGTTACTTAGTTACTTGAAAATGAACAATATTTTAGTCCTGAGATATTTTAAGGATGTAGACAGTGCAGAGAGAGCAACAGTGGTAGGTTAGAGAGAGAGAAGACTGCGTTAAGCACTTAATGGTTTTAAAGACAAGGTTTTAAATAAATGTTTTTAAACAGGGAAAACTAACAAGCATAATAACTGTAGTATTCTGATTCTGAATTCTGTAACTTGTAAATGTGCCATTTCAGCTTGATTTTGGAAAAAAAGATCTATAATGAAATTATTCAGGTAATTTAAAAGTAACAATTTTGATGATACAGTGTGAAATTATTTTATAAACAGTTTCTTTGTTGTTGTTATTGTTGTTGTTATCATTATTTCATGTCTATCAACCGTTTCGGCCACAGACGTTTGTCACCTGGCAGTAAAGACATTTCTTTTTAAGAAAACAAATATTACATCAATAAATTCATCAGACATAACAAGAAGCAACACATTCAACCATGCTTTGACTTTGGTTTTAACAAAAGCACATTCACAAATACACAAATGTACATACAAAAAACATTTTTTTATATAAACAATGTGAACAAACCTTCAAGCTTGGGACTTGGGACTCATATGTTGTTGTTTTTTTGTTTGTTTGTTTTTTGTTTCATTTCATTCTGATTTCACATTTTATTAAGACACTGACTCATGAGCCTTCTACAGTAAAATGCTATTTCACGTGTTAAATCATTGCTTTTATATTTTCTCTGTTTGCTGTCAAAACTTTCTACCTCCTGTTGTCTATTTACATCCAACTTTATGTCATATCAAAGTTTCTTCTTTTATACAGGACTGCAATAAAACTAAGATTGCTGAAACCCCACGAGCCTACTCAATATTAGGCCGTTTTAATGTCACACTGTGAACTGTTTGTATGGAACAAAAAAAAAAAAAACACCCCCAAAACCAAAAAACAGTTTGTTTAATAAAATGCCCACTGTTGTGGAGTATTATTACATCCCTGTTTCCAGGAGCAAGTTCTCTGATACAGCAAACATTTTTATCCTTCTCATGTACTCATCAAACTGACATCTCACTTGGTTCAAGAGAGCTGAGCAGCACTCAAGAGGGGATCAAAAAGTCAGGTTTGCCATTTCAGATTTTAGCATTCCTGTTGATGAGCACACTGGGCAACGTCAGCTGAGCCATGTTTTCCCAAAGCGCCTCCTGTCTGACACATTTTTTAGACCTTTTGGTTTTTCCCTACCTCATGACAGGGGTCGCTTTTAACTTGAACCAACTATGCTTAAACCAGGCTGTGACTATTTGTTCAGTTGTCCTCAATTATACATCTGCTCATTATGTTTGAATCACAGTCACATTCTTACACGAGATAAGCAAACAGAAAACATACTGAATAGAATAAACACATCACAGTCCACTGAAAGGAACACATCACAATCAAATGATAATATTTTCAGTGCACACATTGCAGCTGTCCACAATTATTCACCCCCAGACACCCTCAAATCCCTGCTTCATTTCCCACCTCCTCCCATGGAACTGAAATAACAATGAAGGCCACTGGATGATCTGGATAACAAAGAGCCCGTGCAACTGTTTGCCTTATAGAACCAGTTCACTCATTCAACTGATGGTTTTAAATTATAGAAGCAAAATAACTGCAAATGCAGCAGTGTGCACTCTTATGCATACAATGTTTACTTTTTTCATCCTCACCTTTTTCTGATCTCCGCTTGCCTTATGAATTATGAGTCTTGACAAGAACGTGGGTGGAAGTAGGGTGAGATTAGCGCTAGAATAATTCTCAGGGAGCTTGCTGGGTGAATGAATAGTTAAATACAGCATGCAATTTTGACATGGATGAATGAGATTAATTAATATTTTCACACAAACAAGTAGGAGTTCATTCAAAAACTTTACTTAATCATAACTTTAGCAATGATCAGTTTGTGTTATGTACTTGAGTACCTTTTAATTTCCTCTATAACTTTCACCAAGATATATGAGCCACATGTCTTAATCTTTGAATTCAGATGTTTTCGGTCCAATTGCTGCAGGTGTATAAAATCAAACACCTAGCCATTTTACAAACATTTAGGAAAGAATGGGTTGTACTTAAGAGCTCACTAAATTTGAGCATACCCATATGGAAAAGATATATATAAATCTTATAAAGTTTGTATCTGTCTTGTGTGAAACTTGTATGAAAAGCATATAAGAGTGAAAACAGATATAAGATCCCTTGAAAAATTATATAATGAAACAATGTATGAAAGTAATGAGAAAGTGGCCACTTTCATGATAAAAGCATGTATGAGTACGTGCCAATAATGTGTATCTTGCAGTGATGTTAATGACCAGCTCTTCTGTTTCTTAAACGACAAACAGGAATAGATTACATTCAAGGCTGACCTTTGAATAGATAGATCTGATCATCGGTCATGAAACCCGACAAAAAAACCCAAATCAATTCTGACTTAAACATAGCAATGAAAAAGGAGAGACATGCTCAGAGCTGTTTCCAAACAGTGCTTTGAAAAAAAAAAAACCTGTGCAAACAAAGACAACCATAAAATCCTCAGTGCACACAAAAAGTAACCATGTCTGAACGAGCTCAGATCAACCATGCCTATCACAGTCTGAATAAGACCCACATGAAACATCCTAAATTAAAAGCGTATGTTGTTTGGCTTAAAGCTATAGTGACCCTTTAATCATTTCCTTAAGCTTAACTGGAATAAAAGTTTTGAGAAGTGATGTGGCTAAGATGACAGCAGGGATTGTAACATTTATGCACATAATCAAATACAAAGCAGTACAGATGTTACTTACAATATTCAGATCATATGTGATTAAGAAACTCAATATAAAAAACAGATACAATTTTACACAAAACACAGATTTAAGAGAAATCCCCTTGACCACTGTTCTATTTTTTGATTCTCTGTAAATGACTTAAATTCCACTAGACTAAGTTTGCAGGTCTTTCTGTAGATCCAGGAAAACAAATATTAGAAATTTTAGGAATATTTAAAATATTTCTAAAAGTGAACTGAGGTGAGATTTTTATATATAAAAGGGAACAAATGGAAAAACCTGTGAGCATACAGAGATGCTCAGTTAGTAACAACACAGAGAAAGTTGTGATATTAACAATTCTTATACCCAGTAATAAAAATAAATCAAAAAAGAACAGCATGGGTTTTAGTCGGGTGTAGATGATGGTGTCTCATCTTAAATGATGACTCTTTTCCATTTTAAAACAGTATAAAGTTGGATGTGTCTGTATTTATAACTAAGCATTACTACTACTACTATTACTGGGACTCAGCAACATATAAGACACACTGTAGGAAACCAAGTGTCTGTTCTATTGACAGGTATGAGCAGTAGAGAACTGTATCATCTGGGTAAAGGCAGAAATAAATCAATGTATTAAAATCAAAACATCATTTTTATGTATGGGAAGAGCTTTGGTGCTATCAAGGGATATAGTTGGATAAAGGGTGTGATGAGAAGGAAGGCCCATCAAAGAACGGAATAATATGGAGGCATCCTTTTTGGATACAGGAAGGAAGGCCCAGCAAAATGTGTGTTTTTGTGTTCTAGTAGGCAAGTAATTTGAAAGCCAAGCTATAGTTTTGCTTGGGTAAATCTATAATACAATATCCTCCAAGGTGACATGATCAGTTGTGTCAAAAACCTTCAACAAATCCAGAAAGAAAACCAGCACAGTATTTTTTTTGTTCATTGGTTAGTTTGACATTTTCAATTTTCAATCAGTTTAATCGGTCTTTATATGGCAAAACACAACTAGATAGTTCTTCAGCAGAGATGGACTTTTCTTATTAAGACTACTCAAGCTGAGCAAATACACATATAAACACACTGCAATCTGCCTTCCATCAAAAACATCAGTTGAACGTAATCCTTAATGGCTGAGGGTGCACTTTTTATCAAGAATACCTGCCATGAGGCAAACACGCATGCGTGCACACGCACACACACACACACACACACACACACACACACACACACACACACACACACACACA
>NW_005187433.1:1899782-1906979 GCF_000239375.1 Pundamilia nyererei | reverse complement strand
CTTAATGGCTGAGGGTGCACTTTTTATCAAGAATACACACACACACACAAACACACATGCGTGCACACACACACACACACACACACACACACACACACACACACACACACACACACACACACACACTCACAACGTCAGTCACCCTATTCTCCTCAAAACTATATATTAGACAGACACCATGCTGATGGCTGTCATTATCTGTTTTGGCAGAATTTTGCAATACTTTGTCCACAGCAAGGCCTTTGCCCTCTGGCATTGAAAGTCCTACAGACAGCAGTTTGCATCCCCAGCCGAGCCCATCATATTAGGGCTTAACACAGGTTCATAAGGTGTCCATAGGGGAGGGAGAAATACTCAGCAAAACCGCTGAGACGAGAGATTCATGACATGACCAGACGTGTCATATTTTCTGCTGCTTCTTAGTGTTTTATGTAATATAACTGCCAAGACTAATGAAATTCATCCAGTTCTAAGCAAAAATGCTTACTACCAACCAATTAATTTTCCTCTTTTCCTCCCAGTTTGAACCTCCACTGGCCTGTGGACTGCAGCTCTGGTTGAATAGCTCCCGCTGTTATTCTGTGGAGAGTTTGGACAGCTGCATTTCTCATGTGGTAAACACTAAGTTGACAGCTTCTTCTTTTCACCTGACAGAATGAAACTTTCCTGGGAGGATGTGACGCACTTAGAAGCTCATGCAACCCCCCAGATCCTGTCACTTTTCCCACAGGCGCTCTGGTCAAGCAGTTAGAGCCACCAGTGTAGTGACAAGAACACAATCCCTGACAAGTTTCCCATCCATCAACAGTGCCAGTAAAATTTAATGTGGAGGTGACTTGATGGACCGAGGTATTTTCTTTTAAACACTTTGTTTTTCTTTAAACAGAGCCCATTGCTTCTCATTTTCTGTGACTTTTTGTAATAACTTGCAATCATTGATTGATATTGAAATAATTGGTCAGCAACAATTCTCCAAGCCTTGAAAATTTTATTCATGGTGTTCACAGTGATCACCAAAGCCTTTTACTGTAATGACGTGCTGCCGCTAAGACCTCGTTGCTGTAATGTTTTCAAAATACCCCTGCCAGAGATCTTTTCACAGACCTCATAATCAGGAGTGTGGTACGATGCAGAAATGAAATAGGAATGCTGAGCAATTTGAAAGTATACTCCAGGTGCTTATAATATCAGTAATGAGTCCTTTGTTCTGTTTTGATATTGTAAAGGCCTATATCATTAAATCATTATGCTAATTTGAAGTGCATGCTTTCTGTCAGTTCCTAAATGGTCCTAAGGTGTAAAATCCAATGATCTGTATTTTACGGCTCCAGATGTCTTAAAATGTTTTAATTACAACATTGACAAGTGTTAAAAACTGATCTGGACTGGGAAGCTAGTGTTACTTCTGTACAGTTGCATATCATTTAGTCTTACATTGGAATGAGATTTGGGAAAAATACGAGAACGCTGTAAAACTACAAAACAGAACCAACATCACAAATGTGCAACTTTTTCAGAACTTTTTGATGTGCTCTCAGATATTGTGCTCCTATGTGATGTTTGAATTAGCATTTCTTTTCATCCAAAATAACAAAAAATATATATATATAGAAAAACAAAAAACAAAATTCAAAGATCAACTTTCATAGTCTTTCTATTTTGACAAAGAAGGTATTGAGCTGTAATTGTAATGGTTGTAAAGTTAACTTTAAGTTAAGTTGTTGAAACTTTCTGCACGTCTCTAAGTAGCTTACCTAGACTATTATTAAAGCAATAATGCCCTATTATTACGACACACAGCTACTTGAGGGAATGGGGTGGAAAAATGGACTGAAAAAATAAATGAGTCTGGATTGATTAAAATAGGAGCTTTTTATATGCATTCCATCTGACGTATATAACAGTGACAACTAAAATATACTGCTGAAACACTTTCCATGCAGGTATGCTTTTAGAAGTCATCAAAAGAGACAGCAAATGTTTTATGAGTCACCGCGTAAACATAACATCAAAGTGTGCAAAAAAGCTTGAGATTTGACAGTTTCCAGGAGCTCACTAAATATAGAAGCAAAGTTGCCAAGTCAGATGAACCCAGTTGGCAACACAGTGATGCTAGTTTAAAAGGTGAAGCCATGTCAATTCAGTTAAGGACCATGTACAAGTGTCTTTGTGATCACAAAGATCAACAAATAAATGTTGCTGTGTTTTGGTGGGATATGTGTGATATTGCTTTATCTGTCAGATCAGTGAACTTGCTGCACATCCATTGATTTAGCCTCCTACTTTTCTGTCCATCTTGTTATCTTTCACTGTGTTTACCTGCCTGTAAAGCTGTCTATAACTGTCAGACAATCGCAGCTGACATGTTCTTGTCAAAAAAATCTGAACCTTGCAATGACAATTTAGTGGACTGTCGGACTGACTTTGTAGAGCCCACAGCCTGATGTAGATGGATGGGTGTGTATGTTTGTGTTTGTGTAGGTGTGAGTGTGTATTTGTGACTGCTATAGTCTGCAGGGAGTAGAAGGTTGAAAGGGTCAGCTTTGGTGATAATTGTAATCATAAATACTTTTTGATAGGTGAAATCTCATTAGTGCTAATACCTGATAACATGAATCTTGTTGCACACATTCTTCATGGTGTCGTTCAGCAGTATTGGGGTCATTAATCGAAAAAAAAAACAAGCATTACTCTTTACTTTATTGAATAACTATGTAAGAAATAAAAAGTAACTACATGCAGAAAAACTACTCATTTTATTGCTCCCTTTCATTTCCTTAGCAATTACCAGATAACATTCCAGCACTAAGCGTTGCCTACATATAAGCACAAATCCCTATCCTTTGTCCAACATACCTCCTAATTTTGTGGTCTGTTTAATCTGCGGAAAAAATGTTTAACCTCTCGACCAAACCAGGATCCTGGGGGTGTTTCTATGTGTATTGTTTTTGCAGTAAGTGATGAGCTCACTATAGTCTAGATGCCAAATTCTTAATATACAGTATTCTGCTGCTGTCATAAATCAGTAAATTTCAAATGTGAGTATGATGGAAATGTGTTGACAGTGGTTCTGCTGTTAGAAATTGTATAGTCATAAAAACCTGTCCTTTCTTCCTTCTCTTACCTAATAAAATAAGTGTTGTCTGCTCAGTTGGGGTAGAATAACCTCCACCTTAACATCTCACTGGGTCTGTGGTCTCTCACTTCTACCTTGTGTTAGTATCAAAACAACATTTATATCTTTATGAATAAAGTAGTAAAACTCAACTACTGTAAGAAGAGTTCAAGTTAGATATCTGCACATTGCAGTCATTGATTCCAGCAATGATCCATTATTTTGTCAACATGTTCACGTTGTTTTAGTGCCAGATGTTTAGCCGACATCATCTTATCCCCATGTGTTTAATTAATAGACTGAACATTAGCCTGGGATTTGGGAGTTTCAGTTGACCCCACATCAAACAAAAGGAAATAATTTACAATAATAATAATTATTATTATGAATAATTCAAAGTAGTTCTGTTTCAAAGTTGTGTGTTCTTGCTGACTTGCCTTGACTTTAGCCCTACGGCATGGCTATTCAACTACGAAGTTAGTTGGGCCAGATTTTCAAACCGAGGAATTTATCTGGGCCAGATTTTTTTTTTTTGAAGCCAGTAAGCAGCAGATCATGATCAATTTCAAACCCACACAACTGTATTGAAAAACAAGTATTTTTTTTATTCCTTTTCCCCTGTAAATCTGGTGACCTCTCACAAATGCACACCAAAAGGTCCATTTAAAAAAGGGAGCTATAACTAAACTATTTTTTGCACATTTGAAATAATAATAATAATAATAACAGAAAACATTTTGATAATTCCTTTTCAAATTAAAATAAATATTTCGCTGACCACTCGCTTTTCCTGCCATGGATGGAGCCCCATCCGTCACAAGTATACAGACACACTTCATATCCAGACCATTTTCCTCAAAAAGAGCTGAAATCTTCTCAAACATCATTTCGCCAGCTGTGTGTCCCTCTAACGGTAGTAAGCCGAGCAATTTCCCATCCAAAAAACGGACATATACGCACAACTGTGCATCATCAGTTCTGTCTGTGATCTCCTGCTATAGACATTACATCAGTTTTCTTCAGGTCATCTAACAGCATTTCAAACTCCTCTGACGCCAGAACTTCAATTCTACGAATATTTGAACTGTCCTACAGGGGTACGTTTTTAATAGCAGATGTCACACTTACTTTAATTTTTTCATCACTTTTCACCGCATCCACCACGGCCAGCATGCAGTATTTCACTGTTTCAGAATCTGTGAAAGGCCTTTTCTTCTTCGCCAAGAAGCAAACACGAAGGGAAGATGCTGCAGCTCTCTCTTGGGCTGTACAGGACCCTCACCATGGTAGTACAACTCCGGTTGTAAGATTATTAAACTCGGTAAAATGAATAAGTATTTGTCAGTCCAGGCAGGGTTAAACCGACAGTTTTCATTGTCAATTTTGCGCTTTTGGAGTGAGAAAGACATGCTGTTGTCGCATCATATATTACGATGATTGTTTAATATGTTTACATCACGGTGCATTGTGGGTTAAATATTGCTAGGCTACTAGGAGTGTTGCATTCACAGTCTACACTACGCTGTAGGATTTTTAATTTTTTTAAAAATTAATTAATTAATTAATTTTTTGCGTTTTCTCTGTGTTTCTGCCAGGACCACAGGCAGGGCCACTCGCAGGTTGCTTCTGGGCCGCATTTGGCCCGTGGGCCGCCATTTGAATAGGCTTGCCCTACGGTTTTGACCGATTGCAGAACTTTTGTTTCTTAATTTTGTTTCTTATTTCTATAATTCTGCATTTTGATTGCTGCACTATTTTACATGATAGGCTCAAGGTTCTGGCTTCGATCTCTGGTTCAGCACTAGACTGGTTTTCCTCCTATTTATCTAGAAGGACATTCTCTGTTAGGACAAGCAAGTTCTTCTCTTACACTACTTGTCTAACCTGTGGGGTTCCACAAGGGTCAATACTGGATCCACTGTCATTCTCCTTCTGACCTCTTGCCGTCCTCATACGTGTCCTGCACCAGCCTCACATACTTCTCTGCCACTCTTCATGCAGTACCACAGATCCTCTCTTAGCACCCGATCATATGCTTTCTCTACATGCACAAAGAAACAGTGCAACTCCTTCTAACTTTTACCATATTTCTCTGTATCCAAGTTTCTCCATCAACACTCTCAAAGCAAACAATGCATCTGTAGTACTCTCTCAGCATGAAGCCATACTGCTGCTCACTGACTGTCATCTCTCTTCTAGCTCTTCTAATCTAGCTTCACTGCTTGCTACAGCACATTGCCCCTTCTGGTAGACCAACAACTACAGTTTTCTACAAGTACTAGTACTGTATGTTAATGGAGCTAGTTATCACTTATGATGACTTAGATCTCAGGTGGTGAAAATTATTTGTGACTTCAACAAACAGAGCAGATATTTATGAGCGGTAAAATAAACATTTCCGACAGCCTTGCTGGATTTTAGACGCCAGTCTGACGTCAGTCTGCAGCTGCTGTGTATTAAATTAGCTGTAACTTTTTGACTCTGTTCGACTTATAGAAAAGTAAAACTAACTAATTTATCATTAGGTCCTGACCAATCTTGTCTCTGTATCAGCTAATTAGTATTATGTTTCTTTCTGTTGTGCCATATCCTTAAATCCTCATTTTGGGGATACAAAGTTGGACTCTGCAGCTAAGTCTGAGACATTGCAGGCATTAATTAATCTCGGAGGAAAGACTTCTTCAGTTAGTTTTGAGCAACTAAAACAATTCTGGTCAAATCTGTAGTATGCCCGTCTCATTTATGTTATCATCTTACATGTCTATGTATGCCTCAAGTAATTGTACACTGTGCCTTTTGAGCCCTACAATGTCAACGGACCACTGTTTGTGCTGTTACATGTAAAAAGGCTAAAACTAAGACTAAAGGTGTCTCTCCGAGTTAGTGATAGTAAAACTGCACATGCAGTTGTGATCAGAGGTTTACATACACTCATCTTGGGCATGACGGTCAAGGTAATTTTGGTCTTTTAATGGTTTCTTTGAGCTGGTTGAATGGTTGTACGACATACATCTTTTTTTCTTTTTTCTTTTTTTTAAGCAAGAATTGGGTGCACAAATTTAAATTTATTTGGATTTTGCGTAATCCACACAAGGTCAGTACAGATATACACACATTTTCTTAAATCTTTTAATTAGTGGTGCTGAGGGCTCTACAGTGTCTTTTAAGGCCAATGCCTAATAATTTCTCATTAATGATCATGATAAAAGCACAAAAAGGCAAAGTGGGCTTTTTCACAAAATATTTCAGTTGTTACTATTTAATTTAACAGTGTTACTGTTAACTAAATTAATTTGGTATGGCACTGCAGCGATCAGCCAGCTAATGCTCCCACGGGTTGTTCTTGGCTTTTGGTCAAATTCCCAGTGGATCAATTGACAACTCCCCCCACCGCCTTTCTCCCCAACTGCATCATGGCATTGGATTAAAGAAAGAGAAAAACAAGTCTGAACTCTAGACAGTCCCATACCTGCTTCAAACATGGCAAATATCTTCTGTCTTTTCCTCATCTTCTTTTATTACTTCTGCTTTTTTTAGTCCTTCCGTCTCTCTGAAATATAAATCCGTGAAACAGCAGGTGACACCACAGCACAGCAGGATTTTGTATTTTTAATATCTTGTCTATTGAAGTGAATAATTTTAAGAAAAGTTCAACTCTGGTGCATCCAAGACAGTCCTGAAATCCTGAATGCCATGGTTTGCTGTAAGACAAACAGAAAATTATATGCCCAGGGGTAGTGATTGAGTTTAAATGTGCTATTGTGAAAATATCAGCATGATATCAGGGTTTGCATGGAGCTCAGAGAGCTAATGACAAACTGCAGCAAACACACACACACACAAAGACATCATAAAAATATACGACCCATTATCACAGGAAAATGTGTAGTAGGCACACCAGTCCACTGTGTCCATGTCACATTTTGGAGGGGCAAAGTGTTGCATTAATGCATGCAGAAATTGCATTACTAGCAGGGGGAGATAATATACAGGGAGTGCAGAATTATTAGGCAAGTTGTATTTTTGAGGAATAATTTTATTATTGAACAACAACCATGTTCTCAATGAACCCAAAAAACTCA
>NW_005187433.1:1870124-1895094 GCF_000239375.1 Pundamilia nyererei | reverse complement strand
TTGCCTAATATTTATGCACACCTGATATAGGGTGTTGATGTCATTAGACCACACCCCTTCTCATTACAGAGATGCACATCACCTAATATGCTTAATTGGTGGTAGGCTTTTGAGCCTATACAGCTTGGAGTAAGACAACATGCATGAAGAGGATGATGTGGACAAAATACTCATTTGCCTAATAATTCTGCACTCCCTGTAGTTAAAGCCACAAAGTCGATAGTGAGCAAAAAAACATATTAAGTTCGTTCCAGAGTCCTTAATAGGCAGAGGTGATTAAGCGTACATAAATGTAAATGTGTTAATAATGCCTGTTTAAACACTTTCCTGTGATTATTTTCATGTTGGCTTGAACTAAAATATCTCCCTTTGCTGTTATTGCAATTTAATGCAATTTACTGCAACTTCTGCATGCGTATACATTTCACGTTTTGGAGAGGCAAAGTGTGAAATGGACACGGTGGACGGGTGTGTCTATTACACGCTTTGCTGTGATATTGGGTTGAAATGTAAAAGTGCGGTTGTATGGACCACCTCGATTCTTTTAGTTCAGTTTGTATTTGCATGCCTTTTTACTGTGTGTCAAAATTGCTGCACTAAATCTTGTAATACAATGCACAATGTAAGACAAAATGTGGGTGAAATGAAAGATTTCTGCTGATGTTTTTTCTCAAAGGCAAATGAACAAAACAGTTAATGTTTGGAAATACTACTAGGCTATACATTTACATGCGTTACACCCTTTAGAAACTTAATTCCATATTTATCACAATATGCAATGTATAATATAGTTTCTTATTTAAACATATGTAAAATTTTACTGGAAGGTAAAGTCTTATATTTTTGTTTTCTGATTCCTTTCTCATACTGTAACTGACATGGAGACTTCCCATACAACTGAAGCCACACTAAGACAGAGATGATCAACATGTCACCAAAATCTAATATATTACATGGTATCATAATTATAAAAATGTGACATACATAACAGTATATACGATAAGTAATTTACCTTTCAACCTTTCTTCAGGTGGTATGTGTGAATATGCTTTAATCTTCTATAACAGTGAGTACTCCATTTGCTTTTCTAATTGGTTTTCAGCCTGAATTACTTTTATATCTGCAATTCTGACAGCCTCACTACCTTTAAAAGCCCATCATCTTGGCTTTTTTTTTCTCTGAATGTCTGTGAGCCTTTAGGCTATCTTGTCTGCTCTTCTGCCTGCTTTCCTTCTGGTGCCTGGTTGTCTTTTTGTCTGCTACTTTAGCTGACTCAATGCCCATGCATGGTGGTGTTTAAGTATATCCCAGCTAAGTGCTGGAGGAAACTGATATATGAGAGGCAGTTAGTGCTGCACTTTGCCTTCTGGGGCTGTTAATCAAAGATTTTGACTCTTTTAAGTTCTCACTTTACAATGTAAGGCTTCAAAGCGCACCTTGTTTTAACAGTTTCAAAATATAATCAGTGATGCACTGAATAAGTGAGAGGGGAACAAAGAGGTATTTTGACAATTTGGTCCCTGTACCCATATATTTTTTTTTACATTCTGCTTGTAAACCTAATGTAATAGCAATCTGATAAGAAACAATGCATGGAATAGTAGCTGAAAATTCTTTGGCCCTCGTTTGTTTGTGGTAAATAAGGAGCATGATTAACAACAGACATTCAAATAGAAGTATGGCAGGAGGATATGTTTTTTATACTAAACTATTATGAATGAGTGTCTTTGAATGATTCTAGGTGCACCTTTGATGATGAAATTGTTGGGCTATCCTGCGTTTTGTTTTTTTGTTTGTTTGTTGTTGGGGTTTTTTTTTGGGGGGGGGGGGTAGTTAATTCTTCTCATTTATTGGTAATTCTGATGTTAGCTTCCTCAGTAACAAGGTTAAGAGACAATTTTGTAAATGTGTATTTTCCTAAAACATCTTGCAGTTCCTGGTAGAGTTGATCAATACCTGCATAATCGAACTGATTCTTCAGTTTCAGTTTTTCTCTTCTACATTCAGCGCATTACTCCAGTTTCATCAAAAAGTAGACATGTCTGCAAACATCACTCCTCTCACATCTCACATGCACATTTTGCTCCTCTCCCTCCCTTATTCTGTTGTCGTGCCGTCACATGACTCAGTGCTGCTGAAATGACACGTGTAGGCTGCAGTGAGCAACAGCGTGATGGCAGAGAGAAAGACGAGCATCGTGTGGAGACATCTTACGACAGTAAATGAAAGTATTGCAAACTCTGATGTGTGTAGGCAGACTGTTCACTACTGTGGCAACATCAGATGAAAACCAGTGAAAAAGAGAAATCCAAAAGAAACAAAAGGAGGAGAAGGAGGAGGGAAATCCCTCAGACAGACTCAGACCCCCGGCAAAGAGACAGAGGTCACTGGCAAAGTCCTTTAACAGAGGCAAAGAATATCCAGGTAGCTGCACAGTGGGGGAAATGTCAGCTCTTCAGTACGTTAAAGTGTTATTGGTCATCATGCTTGTTACTGTTGCAGACTGATTACCAAGAGACTCCATTCAGACATTCAAATAATATATTCATCTCACTGAAAAAATGGGTTGAATTATTTGACTGGAATTGAAAAACTCAAACATGAAATATGAAAATGTCAGAACATAATAAGTCTTTTTTGTCATTTCCAGTCATTTTCAGCCAAGCAAATTTACATTCCAGGTCTGAAAAATACTCTGTTTTACTACAGTGAAAGGTGTATTTTGTGGCTGAACGGCATGTAAATGTATTATATCAATAGCTACAATGACCTATAAGGAGCTGTATCAACTGTGCATCATTTTTATTTATGGTTATAATCAAACAACACAAAAATGAATGGTAACAGGCCAAACATCATGGCACGTGATAATTAGTGAAACACAGACCAGTGACAGCACGTTTTGAAAATAACACCGCTGCACAGAACGCTGAGTGATGTGAGTTAGCCATGAAGCATAACACTTTTTTAACAGCATGTCTGTATTGAAGAACAGTAAGGATAGATGGAGGATGAAGAAAAGTGAGTAAGAGATGCACTTAAATAATTTGTGACCAAGAGATGAGCTGAGTGTGCTGTTTTAAAGTTGCCAGGGCTGCTTCGGTGCTGGACTTTCACTGTGCTCAGGACGCAGGCAGCTTGTCTACACACAGGAATAGGGAATCAAACATGTCTCTCTCAAGGCTAACAGGTATTTTTCCTGTCAAAGGAATAATTTGTGCCCCAAGGTTTGTAAGCATTCATCTAAATGGTGTGCCTTCTGAACCAGGGCTTCACAGCTGTGCCGTGGAAGCATTGATGCAAACCAAGTGTATTTTTACTTTACGTGACAGTAAAAACTGGCTGACCAAGACCTGACTCTATACTACTTATCCAAAACATTTAAGAAATCAAGTGTAGTTTTCTTAAAGTCATGTAATAAATTATTTCCTTGGCTCCTATACAGTAATGTAGAAGTAATATCCATTTTGATCTTAAGCTATTTTTTCTGATTTGACAGCTATGCATGAGGTCGTTGATGGGAGAGATGTAAAGGAAGACTGACACTCAGAGACAGGAAGTGTGTCTGGCAGTGCAGATGTGTGTGCATGTGTTCCTGACAAGTGAGCATAAATCTGGGTAATATATCTGTGCTGACACAACACTACAGCTCCTGCTCACCCACAAGCATATGATCAAACATACAGATGCCCACATGTGGTTCCACTCCCAACACACACTCTCAGGGAAGCACATATATACTACTGATCCATCCTATTCAGCCAGTCTACCACTAGACCCCTTTTAAGCTAATTGGGTCTACAGCAGTGATGCTAGCAAAGCTCATTACAGGTTGTCTGACACAATCATTTTGGAACTGTACTTCATTGTTTCCGGTCTCTACACTAAAAAGCAAAATTGCGTAACAATAAAAATCGAATAATATTATTGTTTTTATTAAATCTTCTCCCAAATTCACATTTGGGGAAAAGATGATAATTCATGTATTTGAGGAGTTCTGTCTTTTAAATGTCATTACAAGATAAAAGATCAAGTTTAAATGAAGCATTTTCGATTTTTGTATCTAACAATTTTATATCTGAAAGCATTATTTGTCAGTAAAATTATATGTGTATAAACAGTAAAGCGGTGGACCAAATTCTACACTACAAATCACTGTACTCTTATTGTACTTTTTTACTATAAATTACAATACTTTGATGAAAGATTATGGATACATCACCACAGTTTAATTGAATCTGTAGTTACATGGTAGCTTTTGAGCAACGCTTTATGGTCTGATTCTTACCAAATTAGCCTGCATTTGTTTGACCAAAAGTTTTCAGTCTCCTCAAAAAGAGATCATTTTGTAACATTTGATACTACAGGACATCAGGATCATTTATTTTTGTTTTTAAATTGTAGGCTTGCCTGATAATACACTATCTACATCTGGTGCCTTGATCAAACATCAAGTCTTTTACTATGATTGATTTTCATTGATTTTCTGATCATTGCCTTCATTA
Source organism: Pundamilia nyererei (assembly GCF_000239375.1). Lineage (NCBI taxonomy): Eukaryota > Metazoa > Chordata > Actinopteri > Cichliformes > Cichlidae > Pundamilia > Pundamilia nyererei. The sequence goes on along the minus strand of NW_005187433.1, from coordinate 1,890,589 downwards.
CCTCATGCTTTGCAGAGGACTGGGATTGCTGCTCAAGTCATCCTTCAATATAAATTGCACAAATAATTCAAGTCTCAAGATGAATCAGATTACTACTCCTGTTTTAAGATACTTCATCTGCTTCTCTTTTGTCCTTCTGTTTTCTCTCTGTTCTCATTTTTGCTCATTTTCACTTGAAGTTTTCCCTGCATATATTTTCTTTGCACCACACTTCCTATTATTCACCTGTCTCTCATCATCTTTACTTTTGTTGTCCTTGGCTCACACCTCCCACTCCAACTGATTTTTGTTTTCACTATTTGTGTGGGAGACACTTTCAGATGCAGAAGGTACCCAGACATATGTTTGCCAGTCAACCATTACATGTTTTTAGTCTCCTAAAAAATGATGGAAACAATTTATAAATCTAACCTTGTCCTATGGATGTGCACCTGCAAGCCTTTTTTACTCCATCTTCTGCTTTTTATGTAATTTATCAAAAAATAGCCATTATATAATTTGCATAAAGTACTAAACATTGTGAGTTTTTTTTTAATAACAGTGAAATTTAGATATTTACCACTCCAATTCAAGAAATTTTGTGCTGCTGTGTAAAATGTAAATTGAAAACAGAATGCAATGATTTAAAACTCTCATATACCCTCATTTTATTCACAACAAAGCACATGAAATGTATCAAATGTTTAAACTGAGGAAACCAGTTTTAAGAAAAAATAAGCTCATTTTGAGATTGGTATCCTAAAATTTGGGATGGGGCCGTGTGTCGCATAAATACTTTTTTCGGATCCTTTAATTTCATGTTGGGCCGTATATTTACAGTTGATGAAAGGCCTGTGCTGCAGGCAGACCTGTTCTGCACCTGGACTCTTCTACTATGAAGCCATGCTTGTTGTAATAGATTTATATGTGATTTATTGACATCTTGCTGAAATAAGGCCTTCCCTGAAAAATACTCCATCTGGATGGGAGCATATGCAGCTCTAAAACCTGTATATAGCTTTCAGCCTTATTGGTACCTTTTAAAGTGTGGCCATTTCTATTAGTGCACCCATCAGAGATGTGGGATTTTGAATTGAATGCTGAAACCAAGCCAGATGGTCCCTCTCCTCTTTAGTCCAAAGGATCATATGAGTTTAATTTTTTGGTAATATGAATTTCAATTCTTCTGACCACAGATCCTTTTTTCATTGCCTCAGTTCATTTTAACTAAGTGTTGGCCCGGAGGAGATGGGAGCATTTCTGGGCAATGTTCACATATGGCTTCTTTAACCTGCCTTTATAGATGGGTTCACAGTCATTGATTTCTACAAGTGGTCCTGAGCCCATAAAATGATTTTTCATGACAGATTTATAGCTGTTTTTGATGCAGTGCCCATCTGCAGACCTGAAAAATCATTGGCATCCAATCACTGGCAAACAGAGATTTCTCTAGATTCTCTTTGTTTTATACAAATGATTCATTTTTTTTTTTGCAATTTACATTGAGTTAGATTATTCTGAAGTAATTCCACATTTTGTAGATATCATTTTTTGCAAATTGGTAAACTATCTGACTTCACTTTTTAAAAAACTCTGCCACTCACACTGACCTGTTGCCAATTAACCTAATTAAAAGAAAAAAAATGTTTCACCAACTGTTTCTGTTTCTTTTCAGTACCACTTGCTTTTTCAGCCTTTTGCTGCCAATTAACAAATAGAAAATGAGCTAATATTTTCTAATTAAAGAGTCTCATTAAATATTTGATCAGTTTCATCTGTTCTTTTATGAATAAAACATTGGTTTATGGGATTTGCAAATCATTACATTCTGTTTTTATTCAAATTTTACACAGCACCCCAACATTTTCAGAATTGGGTTCATATTTCAGCTTCTGCTTTGAAAGTCAATTTCTAAATTACTATTTGCAAAGCTTCAGGATATTAAATCGGCAAGTCTTCGGTGCCATTATTAAATATGTGCATTGAAAAATTATACTGCTGTGCACAAAATTTTATGGCTATTTGTGTTATACTTTTATTAAAAGCAACAGATTATTATAGTGGATGAGGTGTGATATATAAAGTATATGCAGAGGAGTAGAAATCTCTCTGTCCTTACTTGTTTCTCGTGTATTTGCCTTTTTCTCGCAGTTCCTGTTTCTCTACACATGTTGTTTGTGGCATACTTTTACTTCTCATCCAGTTTCTCTCCTCCTGTTTCCATTTCTGCTGCTCTGCTCTCTTTCCATTTCTCCTTTCTCTTTTTCCCTTTCCCTGCCCTCTTTTGCTTGCTTTGTCATGTACCTACCTACCACAGTGTCAAAACATTACCTATCTCCTCCCGTCTCCATCATTTTCTTCCATCACCCCTTGTTTCTTGTCTTTCGATTGACATTTAAGTGCAGAGGTTTTATAACTGACATTCTTGTCAAGATTAGACCTTGCTTACCGTCACTCTTACTGCCCACACCTCTGGCAGAGGAAGGAAGTCAAAGCTGACAGCCTGTCAGTGGCTTTGTGTATATAGTGGTACATTAACAGTCCAGACAACTTCTTGCAAACTTAGACGAACACAAACACACTCAAACATTTATTTTTTTTAGAAAATCATCCAGCAAGGATAGAAAATCATCCAGCAAGGATCGCATTTATACTTTATTTGCTAATGCAATATTGAAGTCTTAGCTGTTATCCGTGATAGTGGATTATCCCACACTATACCGCCATGTCTTTTTGTTTGCTTCAGTGACTTCAAGTCAGTTCACTTTAATTTTACTCATATAGCGCCAAATCCCAACAGCAGGGATCTCGAGGCACTTTATACTGTAAAATAAAGAGTCTATGACAATATGTGGTCACTTAACTTCTCATTAGTAATTTATATTTAAAATATTTTTTTGACTAATACCACCAAACTAAGACAGTGAGTAAACCTAAACGCAATATGCTCCTGAGCCTTTTAAATTATAGGCATCAAATATTACTCTTTTTTTGCATTTACATCCAGTGTGTAGGAGAAAACCCCAAAATTTTATGTGATTGGTGAGTCAGACTCTTTCAGTTCAGTGTGGAGCACTAAAGAATGTGGGTGTTCATGAATATGTGCATAATGCCTTGGTCTGCCTCTCATATAAATCAATATTTACTTAAATGAGCGTTGTCAACACAGCAGCATAAAACAAAACAGCTCCCACCTACACTAATTCTGTTAAGGTCTTTGTTCTAATAACTCTTAGCTGCTTTGTTGTAATAGTGTTACTGCCCTCTCTGTTCGGGAGCAGGCTAATATTGTTATAGCCTTTGTATCTAATTAGCATAGCTGTGGCTGTGAAAGTGCTGTGTTGACAGAAAGCTGAAAGAAAACCAGATGAATAGAGTGTCATTAAACTGTGCACATGCACTGGCTTAAATATGCAATCGAGTGCATTTGGGTGTTTCCTTGCAATATATGTCTGTAGTGGCAATGGGGGCATCTCAGTCCCAGCCTTATTACATTATTCTCTAAAACGGCTGGCAGAGAGTCAAAGCTTGATGCTTAATTACTGGATGCATAAGACATTAACAAAGTATAGGTTCCCCATCTTGATTACAAATGAATTGTTATTCTGTGATGAAGTGTATTCCCTTCAGAGTCAGGCTGCTGTTTTCTTTAGTTTATACAACTTAAGGATTATACATTTATAATTTAGGGTTATGTAACTAAATGGTAAAATACAGCAAACAAGTGAATGTCCTGCACAAAAATCTGAGATGATTTACACCCACATAATACCACCGTTTTTACTTTTCTCTTGCTAAACATGGAATTAATTGTGACTTTTAAAATGAGAGTTGTCTTTTAACATAAGTCATGGCAACCCAAATGGCCCAATTTAGGTGAAATACCTATAACAGACTGGTCATTTACTTCAGCTGCAGTGGCACGCCCTCACCAGTGTAGAATTACCATGCTAGTGCGGTAACATTTGCAGTGCTGGCATTAAGCTGTTAGTGATTCATGGAAGTCCATTACATTTGTATTTATTTGCTTTTATTAACATTGATGAGTTACTAAAAAAGAAAAATAAACATGAACGCACATTAAAATATCTACATTTTGAATGGAAATTTATTCTCAGAGGACTTCTGTAGCTTATGTCTGTTGTGTTGTGTTGTGTTGGTCCTTAATTAACCCCAACACTGAGTCTTGATGTGAAAACAGGACAACAATAGAGATAAGAATACATTATCATTAACCGATGGGGCAGAAAACTATCATTAGCAAACTAATTATCAGTAGATGTTCTACCTTCATTAATAACACAAGCAGTGTTAAAAATTATTAAGAAACAGTGGATGCATTTAACCAAGCAAACAGAGCAATTGTTTAGTGTGACACTTTGTAACTAAGCAACAAAAACACTGGCTAATATTTCTTTATTGCAGACCCAATAAAAATTTTATTGCAATCAGAGATGATTAAAACAGTTTTCATTTTTCAGACTCAGATTTCTGCTATTGTGGTTCTGAACTTTATTTTAGTTGCTTTTAAAGATGTTTGTATATACATCTTATATAGGTGTCCAGTCACTGTATTTGTTAGTTATTTCCTGTTTTACAGTCATAGTCACTTGACATGTCTCTGTCTTCCATTTAGTTTTACTTCTCCTGTGTCATTATCTTTATTGGTTTCACCTGTGTCTCATTAAATTCCTTGAGTACCCCTTTGGATTATGTGAATTGTTTGTTTTCTCTATCCAACTTGCTGTTTTGCTTTGCCCTTGAATTTCATTTCTGCTTTATAGATTTCTGCAACAGCTTAAATAATTGCCTTGACTTTTGTTTGACCCTGGCTACCTTCTGTCTCTCCATTTCGGGTCCTCAACTTTTACACTTCGCATTGCAGAATTTGAAGATTGTGACACATTCAAACTGTAAGTGCAATTGTGAATATGTTATATAACTTAAATTATAAGTGAAAATATCTGTATTGAATACTCAATGTTTAGGCCCAATTTGGAAAATTTTTAAAAGAATCCTGACCTGATACAAAATTTAAGAACCACTTCTAGTTACCAACTAGGCTACTTGGTTGTGGAGCCTTTTTTTTTTAAACAAATTATGAATTAAACAAAAAGGACACCAAGAACCAGGCATACTAGTTTTGAAACTAAAAAGTTACTGATTCTGGAGTGGGTCTTAAAAAAGCAGAGACACAGGCATCATTGTGGTTTATTTAATGGTTGGCAATATAGACTTTTGGGAATTTGTGCAAACCAGTGTGGATGTGCGGATAGAATATGATTTATTTACATGTGCTAATGTATTTTTTGGACATCTCAGGAGAACTGAACTGACATTAAACTTTCTGAGTTGCTCTGTGGCACTGAGGCAAATGTCACGTAGTGAAAACTGCAACATCTGTCTTAAGTCATCCCCTGTCTGTCAGTCTTGGTCTGTTGTGCAGTAACCAGTGAGGGGAAAAGTGTTATGTTTCTTTTTTTTACTAAAATGTCCAGGGACAATAAAACTGAATCTAGTCTGAGGTCAGATTCACAAATTTGACACAACTGATGCTGTCACCCTGATGGTGACAATGCACATCTTGTTGTTCAGTGTTATATTTCTATGCAACTTAAAAGTCAAAATTAAGCTGCAATTTGCATGTGTTACTATTCACAGTGATGAACCTTGTACAATTGTAAGGTTATTGTAATGCATAAAGTATATTCTGTACAGCGACACTGTCTGTATCATGCACACAATTACAGCAGCCATCTATTAACAGAAATTCTCTGATCAGTGCAAGGCTAATTATACACCACCACAATCTTTATTAAGCACCTTGCTACAAATAGGTTGGAGCACCTTTTGCCTTCAGAGCTGCCTAATTGTTCATGCACACATTCAACAAGGCGCTGGGGATATTTTGATTTGAGTCCACGTTGACATTATAGCATTACACAGTTGCTGTAGATTTGTCAGCTTCATATCCACAATGTGACTCTGCTGTTCCATCCCAAAAGTGCTCTATTAGATTGGGTTCTGGTGACTGTTGAGTACATTTGACTACAATGAACTCAAGGAACCAAGTAATTAATCTGGGTTTTGTGACACAGCCCATTATTCTTTTGGAAGACGGGTACAGCAACAATACTTGGGTAGGTAGTATTTACACGATGCTCGTTTGGTACTAAGGGGCTGAAGTTTGCTAATACCAAATTTTGACTCTACCACCTGAATGTTGCAGGCAGAAATTTGGACTGATGAGTCCTTTCCCAGACTTCTATGGCCCAATTTTGATGACATCATGTGAATTGTAGCATTACTACAGTTGTACCTAACAAAATGGCCAGTGAGCGAATGTTCCAGTTTGACACTGACTGGATCATTTGACTAGAAATGTGATTTAAGATGATGTAACTATGTCTAATGAAGAGCAGTAATGCTGGAAATTATTTTTTATTGAGTAAAACTGGAGCTCCACAGTGCAGAGGCTGCTGATTTTAACAGGCTTTTTTTCTTTTGGGGCTCATAATAGTAGGTGTTTGTTTAGCATGCATGCCCACATATTTCTGTGTGACTATGTGACACAGGTCAACACTAGAGATCCCTGATTCATAGTCTGTCTTGTCCAAGGACAGTCTATTAACACAGAATCAATGCTCTCAAACTGGTCATTACTATTTCATCAGCAGAAGGATTATAATCAATAAATCTGCTTTCTGCATGCACTAATGGGTCCTCACAAATGCAGTTTATTTAGTTATTGAATCCTGTCTTTTCCTAGCCCTGTGACCTTGTCTATTATCTAACCTTTCTAATTCCCTCTGTGTGCTTAATGGAATTATTGTCACACTTTTACTGTATTTCCTGTGACACAAATTGTCATTTATTGTCATTCATGTTAGAATATCTCCCAGCAATGAAGAGACTAAGGTTGACACAAACAGCTTGACTGTAAAAGGTAATGTGTGGCTGGGGCCTTTGACACTAAAGCTCAGGAGCCCATTAAGCCTTAATCCTTCCTGTCCTTGCTTACACAAGGGGAGGAACAGCTAATTAATGGAACAAACAGATATGTAATATAATATAGCTGATGAAATATAAGGAGTTTACACTAAATGTGGAGAAATGTTGTATTCGAAAGGAAGAAGGCAAGTAGTCACTATGTTAAGCAGTTTTCTTCGTCCCACTCCTTTTTCAGGCAATTTTTGTTTTTTGTTTTGTGCATTTTATGTTCAATATAGGTATTTGTTGTGCCTGAAAATGAACAAATAAATGAAAATGAATGAATGAATGAATGAAGCATGCTGAATGTTATATAAGACATAAAAGTTCAAATTCAAATCCATTAGTGGAATGTGTCCTAACAGGATAGGACACATCTGGATCCTCAATTAAGTGCTAATTACATATATTCTTGTGTTCCCACGAAAATGTTGTTTTACTTTTAAGAATTACATTATCATGTCCTGGCTCAACCCATACAGAGGCTGTTAGATCCTCAGTGGTGCCTGACACACATATTCATCACATCACAAACTGCCCTGTGCACAATGTGTTAATATGTAGATAATCTGAATAACAAAGCAAAAAAGAAAAAAAGAAAAGAAATTCATTTGTAAAGATGCTGCTAAACTTTTACCCTCACATCCTTTTGTTCTGTACAGATCAAGCGCTTCACAGTGCAGTGCAGAAATGCAGTGCGTTACTGATACACACAAACCGTGAACTCAAAAGAAGACTCTGGAGGGATGGAGCAGTATTAGTTAAATCCTCAATTTTCCCTCCAGGACAAGTCAAAATGTCTTCTGTGTAAAGGTTTACATTGAAAACAGGCATAAGGAGTTTAATCTAATTACAGACGAGGACCCTCCATGTAAAATATGCAGTTTTGGTCTTTTAGACTACCGAAAGAATAGACTGATTTGTGTGGGCCGGCTATGTGCTCTTATCTGCTTGTCAGATCCAACATTTCCAAGTTAACTACTTAAAAGGTGTCTATAAGAAGGCTCAGGACTGCCATGTACTGAGGTCTTCTCAGGACATGCTGTTTTATGTTCTCCAAATGAGACTGCATAAGACTACATATTTGAAACAAGACAAGTATTTGTCCCCCATCGTGATGTATTCCATACACAGTGTGAAATATCCAGCTGGTGAATTGGGACACGGTAAGAGGAAAAATTAGATGACCCAGAGGCAGAAGAGATGGAGTACCTGTCCCCATGATGCATTGTTCACATGGGTTGCCTGATTTGGACTTGAAGTTCTAACCCTGCAATAACATAATGAATCAGTACCTGTTGACAAATTCTACTAATTATTTTAATAACCGGAGTGGTTTTAGCATACTGCTTTGTGTGTTTGAAGGAAAGAAATGATGAATAAAATGTAAAATGGGGTTTCGGTGCCAAGCCCTCATTCATGGATTACATTGTTATTGTGACCTAACCTCAGGTGAATTGGAAGTTAATGGTGCTGCTTATAACAAGGTTGTTCTACTGTGATGTTTTGTGTTGGGTTGTACAATATTGTGCATGGCATTTCAATCTACTTGTGTGTAGTTGCTGTGTGAAATTGAATTTTACTATGTACAGCTGTGTATAAGCATGCATATGTGTGTGTGTGTGTGTGTGTGTTTAGTTTGGAAGAGCTGCTTAAAATGATTGACAAATGACAAGTCATTGACAATCGTGAGACTAGAAAAGAGAGCGGAGACAGTTTTGAGAGGTGAGGAAAGACCAGAATATAGAGACGGATAAAGAGAGCATGGCTGGATTTCTGTTTGGGTTTTAGAGAAGCTGGAGAGAGCTAAGAAAAATACCGTAATCTATAAAGGAAAATGAGAGTAATCTGGCAGGTGCAGGTGAACAAGCAGATGTTTGTGTTATGCCAGGGTGTATCATGTCTGAAGTCTCACCTCTCTCCTGATGTAAAATCCAGATTCCTCCTGGCCAACTGATGTTTATTTCACATTAAATGTAGGAAAAACAAGATAAAGAGAAAGAGATGGAGTGGCAAAAGGAAAGGAAGCAAATTCAGAGAGCAAGTCTGATGCACTGGATGTGGGTGAAGAGGCAAGAGGAAAGGTTATGGTGTTGAGGGAGGAAAGAAAAAAGGTGGTGAGCCTATAAAAATTAGAACTGGGAAAAAAACAGAATGTTCGATACAGGAAAGGATGTAGGAAAATAGGCAAGGGGAAAAGGTTGCAGCAAAAAGGGGGAAACAAATGTCAGGTGAAAAGAAAGAGGTGGGGGACAAATCCCAAAGGAAATAAAGGAAAATCTGTATCTCTAACCGATTTAATACTGAAGCTGTTTCTCTCTTGCAATCACATTCACACACATCCACATACACACATCCACATTCAGATAATAAACACATGAACCAGATTGTAGATGACTGCCTCATGGGAGAAAGACAACTTCAGCCCAGAGTGAGAATGGAAAATACCCCAACAATCAGATGAGCAAGCACTTTAGTGACAGTGGGAAGGAAAAACTCCCTTGTAACAGGAAGACACCTTGGGCAGAACCAGGCTCAGAGTGGGGAAGCCATCTCCATCAACTGGCTGGGATTGAGGGGCGGAAGATAGTACAAAGACATGCTGTGAAAGAGAACCAGAGATTGATAATAACTAATGATTAAAGGCAGAGTGGTGCATCATGGAAAGCTGCCAACAGCGTAGGGGTGTTGTAGCATAACTAAGGGAGGCTCTTCAGGGACACCTGATCTAGCACTAACTACATGTTATTATCAAAAACAAAACCTTTAAGGGTCATTTTAAAAGTAGAGAGGGTGTCTGTCTCCTGCATCCAAAGGATGGTCTTGAAAGCTAAAGGCTCCCCTAAAGGCTGCCTCCCTTTCTACTTTTAGATACCCTAAGGATCACAAGTTCCACCAGTCTAACAACAAAGTGCTCTATTGGGCAGTAAGATGAGAAGCTTGAGAAGGGGTTGAAAGAAGAGCTAGAGAAGATGTGGAAGGTGATGCCAACAGTGGTCTTCATGGTACTAAGACACTCGGGGCGGCGACCCCAAAACTGTAACCAGGAATGACACCCTGTACAGAATTTCTGTAAGATGCTAAAGTTGTCACACATTCACACAAGATTGCAGGGGCCATACAAGTTACTAAGTATTATTTTGAGTTGCTGCAATTAAATGTCAGAAAATAGACTAGCCCGCCTCATAGTTTTTTCACTTCGATTTTTAAGATGTCTTTGAAGTCTTGAAGTTTTTTATTTCCAATAGTATGAATATCTAGCATGATTTATTTTTTCCACTGACACTGACTATGTTTTCTAAGTGTTCCTTTAATTTTTTAAGCACTGTACACTGGACTTAAGAATACCTTATGAGAGATAGATAGATGGACTAGGTGAGGTGTTGGCAGACTCAGATAATAAGCTGAAATGATTAGCTACACACACAAACAAATAAACACAGATAAATGAACCTCGGCAGGCAAGCAGGCAACCTTTTTATGCCAGCATAAACAGATGTACACACAAGGCTCTGCTAACATAAACACACACAAGCAGTGAAAGGCAGACACTGGTTTTCAGCCATTTGAATCTCAGTAGTGACAATCAGTATGTTATTGTGGGGAAACATAGCGCATTAAAGTCTCATTTAAAAGGCAATATGAGCTTTAATCACATGCAGAGGGTTGTTTAACTTGCAGTGCAGAACTTTTGTCTCCCCCTTCTGACAAAGGCAGTAACTACACCAACATTGTGGATGCATGTTTATTTCACAGTTCGAAGAATACAGATATGTTTTCTACTTTCAACTGTAGTGCAGTAAAGCACATACTATACAAGAGCAGCAAGCCGTTGATCTGTTTGTTGTCAGTGTCACCATTTTTTCAGACATTTCCTAAAAAACAGGGAGATAGGAAATAGGTACAGCAAACACTGAGCATGATTTTCAGCCCTGTGTCCTAGAACAGATTTGTTTCAGTAGTTGTTAAAGTCTAGTAAACATAAGTCTAACTTAATAGTGCACAAGTTATATAATGAAATATTTCCCTTTCACAGTCATATATATGACATTGTTGGATTATAGTTATTAATTAATTGTTTAGCACCTAAATGTGCTACACAATTAATTGATATAAGAGCTCCTTGACACAATTGTGCAACATCCACCCATCCCTTTTCAGGATCAGGAGGTGCTGAGGTCCAGCTACCATTGGGTACACCCTGGACATGTTGCCTCTGTCAACAGCTATAATAAGAAACTAAATTGAGTACACATAATGTCTGCATCCAAAAATATCACAGAAACAGTAGAATAACATAGAAATAGTAAAAGTACCTTAAACCTTGAGCAAAACTTGAGTAAATGTACTAAGTCACACTTTCCTTGTAAGAATAAGGGTACACAGGTCCAAAGGCACTGGCGGGCTATCGCCTATCTTGTGGGGCATTTGGCACCCCAAACTCTCCTTCTGTACATGCCCTTGTTAGCTCCACATTTAATCAAACGCCTTTTCTAAGGTCTTCTTGTCTAACCCTTGTTAATAAATTCCACATTTACTTGTTCTATGCCTAACCTCTAACAAAAGAAACTGAACATGTACTGTTTCACATTGTGTGTGAGTTTGTGTGTGTGTGAAGGGGTATGGGCAATTTAGTTTTGACCAAGGAAAAATAAAAACACTGGCTTTTAGTTCTGTTTTGCCTCCTTGCTGGCTTTTTACAGCTGAACCAAGAGCTGTAAACATAAATTTATACTGACTGACAAGTTAGTCAGTATAAATAGAGTTAGTCATTTATTGGAAAGTTTTAGTGTCACCCAACATCATAAGTGCTATATGGCCCCGTGTGGGAATATAAAATCTAGCACTTGACAGAAAGTCATGCAGCACTTTACTGAACCTTTCTAGTGTCACACTACTCATCTAGAATGTACAAGAAGCTTAGAGGCGAGACCCTGCTTTTCTGTATTGATTATTTAGGGCAGTCGGACTTGTCAGTCAACCCCTGACCTCAGAATGGTCTAGTTGTATGTAAACAGCAAGTTAATGAAATTCTGAACATATCATCACTAACTGAGTACTGTCTTGGCATCTCTAGGTCTGACTGCAATAGAGTAAAGCTAAATCAAACACATAAAATCTTGTTATATGTTATATTCTGTATGTTTTAAATGTTTCATAAAGAGGATGCTGTGTGTTTCTTTCACTGATGGAAGAAACATATACAAACCCTTTTGCAGACAACGGTTCTGCATGGTTAACAAAAGCACATTATTATAGCCATCACTTACAACCATTTATTGTTTCAGTGTGAAAAACTTTCCAGTAGTTTTCAGTAGTTAAATTATGTTCTCATTTCAAATAAAACTCTTTCATGTTGTTTTTGATATTTTGATCCCACTGCAGTAAAAACAGTATTATTCTCTGATGGCCAAAGCTGATGAGACGATGGAAACTTTGCATTGATAATTTGAATACATCTTAAATTTTACCTATTAGGAGTTTTATTATGTCAGCGCATTAGACTGAGACTGACATCATAATAAAGCACAGAAAAAAACAATAACATGGTGCTACTGGGGTGCAGTGAATGGGTGGAATATGTCTCATCAGGTAGAACTTCAAAAAAGGCTCACAAAGAATGAGGAAAATCATCAGAGACAGAATGATACTGACAGAGACACAAACAGAAACAGAGAATGAAAGGGTAAAACAAAGCAAGAGAGAGATGCATAGGCACCCAGAGACAAGAGTTTATAAAAAATGGAGTTGGAAAAAAAACCATGAAATGACAGAAAAATGTAAAAACAAACAAAAACAACCGCACATGTGGGGGAAGACCCGAATAAACATGAGTTGTTTGGGGATTTGGTTTCATAATTTACCTAATCTTCCTGTTTGAAAATAAACTCGGGCAATATTCATAGCTGTGGTCTTCTGTAATTTAAATGTAATGTGGTTAACTGTAATTAATATGCAAAACGCTTCTTTGCAGCAACTGCCATTTTAATAGTGTAACAAAGAAAGGCAGATTAATGTGAGACAGTACTGGCTAACAGTGGCAGATTTACATTTTTATTAATGTTGAAGTATTTGCACTATTCCTCAAGATAAATAAAAACAGAAAACAGCAACTAATAAAAAGAAAATGTGATGACTTAATTTTTTTGTTTTTCATAGTATAAATAAACGATTCAAGTGCAGGTGAAAATAATATCAAGAGGAAAAATCACAAAGGTTGATGTAAAACGCTGATATGCTGAAAATACACGTGTCAAAATCTCCTGTTACCCACTAGAATATGTGACCTGAAACATTTCTTTAGTCACTCTGTCCTGATCTTTTTTTTTTCTTTTTTTTTTTAAAAACAAGCAAACAAAAAACCCATCACTTTCACATGCATTGCATTGACTACCACATGCTAGGAGAAGTGCAGCTGTCACTGCAAAACATGATCTTGTAGTCTGAAGACAGCTGGAAACAAACTTGATCTGCTGGTAACAGGATACAAGTTTTAGGTAGAAACATGTCTCCAGTAAAAATAAACAACTGACCAGCAGGCAGTAGAAAGATAAACAACTGGAAAAGATGTATGCGTGTTCAAACATTCAGACCCTGACACCAAAATTTCACACTGTATACACATTCATCCTTTACTCTGCTTACATTGTAACAGAACATATGTGTATACACAGACACACACAAATGAATGTGTGTTCACAACACACAGGAGTTCTACACTAAATACACATCATGTACTTTCATAACACTGGCAGAAACAAGCGTTACAACTCCACTAAGCAAACAAGGTATGTGCAGTTATCTTGACAGAAATAAAAAAGAAGAAGAAAAATCATCATATGCAGGCATGTATTCAAGGACAGGTACAATACACACTTTTGTGGTGTAACTCACTTATTCTCGGCAGCACTCTCACTCGCACACATATATACTTTTCTATATCTCTTTCATATTCCATAGGGGCTGGAGTTAATCCTCACCACAGGAGGTGTCATCACCTCACTGAGACTGTTGGATCCTGCTGACACACCTCAAGCGTAAGTCGAGATGAATTAATGTCATTTAGTTCCCTTCACAGTCAAACACTGGCATGCACTGTAATACTTTAAACTCACATATGCCTCAAACACAAAGTCAAATATTTGAACGGAATTGAATTCACTGTTTTTGTCAGCGCTCATATGTGCTGGGCTGTCATCTCCAATATTACAGCCGTTAGCTCACATGCTATTTGTTCACGTTCAGACTGTTTACATATTAATACGTCTGAAGAAGTATGATTAGTGGGAGTCCCTGAAACCTATTTGTGTTTGAGGAGTGTGGGAGGAATAGGAAGAGTAACAGGAGCCTTTTGAGCTCTTTCTGTCTACCTCTCTCTGCATGTTTCCCCTCAGTTATTCTCTCTCTGTAAATATTCATTAGAGCTCTTTGTAACACTTAGTTCAGCTTTCTTTCCCTGATGCATAACCCTAAACACTGCTGCATGTGATACATGCTGATGAAGGTGACATCGTTTCAAAAAAGTTTTGATCTGCTTTTGGGAAACAGTTGAGATTTTTCTTTAATCTGCAGAGATGGCAAAGTAGGTAGGATCATTTGCTTTTTTTCTGTATTATTTTAAGTGCAGACATATGATTTCCACTGGTGTGTGATATTCTAAAGGTTCTTCTGAGTCACTGATCAAACTCAAATTTAGGTTGTTCAGAGTTTGATGGTTGTCATATCTCAGTTTTTTGTTGTCCTCTGACAGAGTCTGAAAGGCGTTTCTCTGTCTGTATTGAATTATCTTGCTTTTTAAAAATCACTGGGATAAAAAAAGAATATGAAAATTATATGAACGGCACAGGTTTAATATTTGGATATTTAAGAGACAGAGTTAGTCTTAACCAAAAGTGAATAGACTCTTATTAAGAAATACAGCTTTGGCTTAGTAATTTCCCTCATTTATACCTTGTCCTCCTAGGTGGCATGCTGGTAACACAATGTGCAGCATACATGTAAAATTGTTCTCTATTGTTTTGCAAGGAGTTTATTATGTACCAAGAGCAGGTTTTACACTCTTTTCAGTTCCCTGTGGAGATTGTTGTAATTATAATGGGGCAAAAGAAAGTAGATGGTTGTGGGAAGCTGCTGTTCTATGTCATTCTGCAAACTACAACTTTATTAATAAAAGCAATATGACTCGAACCATATTTTAGCACAAATCCAAAACTGTACTATATTACTGTGACATTAAAAAACATTTAATATGGCAGCTTGAGTCAAGGGATAAACTGTCAGTTGCAGCATTTACTGCTTCACTGTGAAAGAGTTTGAAAACGTCATCATAAAGAAGAAACCTCCACAGTGCTTTGTGCAACAGGGCTAACGCTTTGTGTAAGCACCTTCCACCTCAGGCTGACCATTACAATAAGCCTTATTATCCCTATCAGAGAGGGAAGAAACACAAACATACATATGTAGGCACTTTTTTGATCATCACTAATAAACGATAGTAATGGAACATGTATGAAGTTATTTCTTGCCTTTGAAGTGATTCATGGATTTGCATCATTTTGTTTATTTGATATAACTTTGTGCATTTTTGCTCAGCTGCCATTGTGATAAGATGACATCTTTCACTTGAAACTACCACACACATTTTTTGAGTGTGTAGAAAAATGTATGTTTGAAAAACTGGTTTCAACGTGTTTGCTCTTTAAAAAAAAAGAACTTATTGATCATCTAGTGAAAATAATAAGAAATGATGAGTCAGAAAACACCACATAATTATGGTGCAAAGATTTGAGTGTAAAGTGTAATGACATATAAAAACATTAAAAAAAAAAAAATTAAAAAAAAGACGTGCTGATTGATTAAATGCATGGCACATGCCTCAGGAATAAATCATTTCAATGAAAAGATGAATAATGTCATCACGTATTCTGTTTCAGAGGACATAATCTCCTTGACCTGTAAGACCCAAAACTGGAAGAAAATGAAATGAGTGGGGAAATGATCAAGACAGAGTGGAATTAAAGAAGAAACGGATTCTATTTTAAATTAGAGATTAATCATTTACAGAAAATGTCAATCTCTGCAAAAAGTGTCATGGTCCTGCATATTGGACGCACGGCTCTGAGTTACTTAGACTTTTAAATTCTTGTTTATTATAAAATAAAAGCTGTGGCACATTTTTAAATTCAGATTCAGCCGTGCCTCATTACCCTTCCCTAGTTACCTTGTGCATTTATAGGGCTGGTCTCCCTGCGTCCTCAGCTGCATCATATTGTGTTGCTGATTTGTAGTTCCTAGTGTGTTCTGTTCTGAGTTTTCTTTGGATTTGGACCACAATAAAGGCTCAACTTTTGCTCTGATAAGTTAGACTCAAAAGTCTTCATTTGGGTCCCACCTCCATACCTCCACCTCATGGTAAAAAAGACAGTTGATGATTTCAAATGAATATTAGTATAGCTGAAACAAACTGTCACATTTTAAAAATGGACTCATGCAATTAAATTACAGAAATAAATTGTGCTGTGTTTAAAAAAGCACATATGCTGCTTCCTGCTGTCTGTGTAAACAGTTGTTATCCTGACTTAGTGGTTAGGAGTTTGGCTTCTGCAGCTAATACCAGCTGGTAATTTAGAGAGAGATGGATAATTAGAAAAGACAGAGTTGTAGTTGCATGTGTATGCCTGTAAACTTGTAGTTCTGGCTTTCAGTTTCACTTGCAACACTGGGTCAGTCAGGTATATTGTAGGGGAATACATACAAAAGTGGTGCACAATAGGTGTACAGGTTTTCTGTTGGGTTTAATGGAGCAGCCAAACAAGGTTCTTTCCATGTGTGGCTACTATTTTTCAAACTGTGGAGAGTTTCAATTTATACAGCAGATAACATTGTAAGAACACCCCTTTGCAATAATAAATCTATTAGTAAATGCCATCACTTGTTCTTTGATGTTTCATTTTCAAAATACCTTGGGAAAAATGTTTCTCTCCTCCTCTTTTCTTGTTTCTCCTCCTGCAACCTCAAGTCTCGAAGTATTACTAAAATACATTTTATCATTACATCACCTTTCTCACTATCTTTTTTTCTCTCCTTCCTTTGTGGTTGTGCTGGTGATGACGTTTATCATTTATTTTACCCCACACGTCCCCATGTGCTTCACATGTAAGGGATTATCATCATCCCTTACATGTGAAACTCTCAAGATTTAATCCTATCAGGACTTCCCTTCTGCACTGCATGCAAATTCACCACTTGCCTTTGCACATGTTGTGTAGTCAAAAGTAAATTGTGTTTTTGTGCCAGGCAAGCACAGTTACTCTGAGAAATTAACATAAATAAATTTCAAATAGGATGGAAGCAGTGAATTGATTTCTTGGAAGGGAAGTGGGTATCATGAATAATGACTTAGCAGGGGCTAGTCCTTGAAGTCCCTGATGGAAACCAGGCCAATGTTTTGTATGCCTTGTACACTAAATACACTGGCTCTTTCTGACATCTAGTGGTGACATTATCAGTTGCACTGATGGTAGTTAGTATTCCTATTTGTAGGCTGAATGAATGACAATGGATAGATGGATAAATTCATCTTGGATGGTTGATACCTGATGCAAAGCTCCAATATTAGAAAGGAAAACACATTTTCATCTCCTCTCAAAATGGAAACTTTTGGCTAATATAATCAAGCAAATTACAAGAGATACCCCTCTCTGAAATTTAGTTATGACGTACCATTATTAAAATTTAATTTGTACTACTTGTGCTGTAGCTTATGATATCCCCAGTTAAACCATTGACTAAGGAGCAGGGATATCTTGGAATAATAACAAAAGTATGCACAGTATAACCTTAATAACAGTAAATTCTACTCTTGGTGAGCAGTAGACGGTTCATCCAGTTCACAGACTTGGACAAAGAACCTTAAGCCATACTTGACTGAAGAAATTTTTAGAAAGAAATATTTTCTCTGCTAAATAAAGGTAAATGTTTTTTATTGTCCCATATTAGATCTTCGTAAATCCTTGGTGGGGAAAGATCTTCAGTGAGCTGGTAAATTAATTTGTTACATCTTCCCTCCATACTTACCTTAGATCCTGTTATCTAAAGCATGAACAAAAAGCATCGTGCAAAAGAATTTGTGGTGACAGAAAAGCAGTGTAAGAAATCTTAAATCTCCAGTGATACAATATTGGATGAAACTCAATTGGTGTCATAATACTTTAATATGGACTAAATTTATTTAGCATATCGTTTCAAGCTTGGCAGCAGGGCTACTTAAATTACATCAGTGTAACTCACTAGAGAAGACAGCAGTGTAATTAAAGACCGGTGCTCACTGCTTCAAGGGACATTTTAGCAAAAAATTACGAAATGTGCTCTTTGTTGGACGGTGGCCTGAAACAAGAATAAAACGGTGCTTGTGTTTGCGTGCGTGCACTCTTTTATTCTTGTTTCAGGCCACTGTCCTACAAAGAGCAAGGTCAGGGTTCATTTCTGGAATTTCTTCTTAATGGGGCTGGGATCATCAGTTGTGTTGTGCAAAAGTCAAGTTGGCACACAGCTGACAGCCCTATTTGACAACTGTTAGAATTCATATTATAACAAGAACCAGTCACTTAAGAAAAGAGAAATAACAGTCCATCATCACTTTAAGAACTGAAGGTCAGTCAGTCTGGAAAAGTGCTAAAACTTTGAATATGTTCCCAAGTGCTGTCGCAAAAACCATCTAGTGTTAAACGACAAAACTAACTCACATGACTCATATGAGTGGCTCACCAGCCTCAGACATCGCAAGTTAACAGCACCTCAGATTAGAGCCCAGATAAATGCCACACAGAGGTCCAGTAGGTTCAGAGGAGACTTTGAGAATCAGGCCTTTATGGTCAAATAGCTGCTAAGAAACCACTGCAAAAGAAAAACAACAAGCAGTTGACATTTGTTTGGGCCAAGAAACACTGTGCTAGATGGTCTGGCCTCCACAGTCACCTGACCTAAACCCAATCAAGATGGTTCAGGATGAGATGGAATGCAGAGTAAGGGCAAAAGGGTCAACAAGGGCTCAGCATCTCTGGGAACGCCTTCAAGACTGTTGGAAAACCATTTCATGAAGCTCATCGAGAGAATGAAAATTGCACCTCCTTATTTATAGCCCAAATACAACAGAATCAACAGAATCATTATTCTGCCAGAAGGGGGTGCTGGTAGTTCTTCAGTGACCCAAGAAATTCCCTGATCAGGCACATTCATCTGCTACTTCAAGAAGTGGCACATTAGTGACACAAAATAGTTTTGTTTTTTTTAATACAGATGTTTCAAAAGTCTTTCTCACTTGGTAATTTTCATTTGGACCTCAATTTATAATAGCAGACAAGATTTAATAATGTGATTGTCTTCTAATGGAAATTTAGTATCCTAGCATCCTGACAATAGAATTAAATTAGTTTGCGGTTTTTAATTTATTTATTTAGTAGAATGAAAACATTTTTCATAATCCATTCCCACTGTAAATGTAATCACTCAAATGCATTCATATTGCCCTTCCATCCAGTGGGACTATCATTCAGTTGAAATTCAGTGGTGTTTGCAACATTTCTATGTGTGAATTCAAAGAATGTAATACTACCATATCCTGTGATTGTTTTATTGCATCTTTTAATCAGTTTGACTTTTCTATTCTGACTTATAGTAATTAGGGGAAAAAAGTGCTAGTCAAATGCACATTTCACTGAAATGAGAAATGTGTGACACATGTATCCAACACTGGAGACACACCATTTCATTGCAATGAATCTCACTGGACTGAGCTAATTAATGAATGCAATTAGTATTTAATGGTCAGGTCAGTGGCTGATCTTCTAAAGGACTTGAATGGACCATTATCAGCATGTGTATGGTCTTAGGAGGATGCTTCAATGTTGTCTCAAAGTGGTAATAATGCATTTTTATATATAAAAAACCCCATTAAGAACTCTCTATGAAATGAAGTTATGGTCAAAGCCCACAAAATTGTCCATGAAATCTAATCTAACAGCTCCTGAACAGCCTAAGATTTTCAATCGTGTTCGATTTTTTTCACAATAATTACTGGTCTTTGACACCTTTTCTTTTCAGGCATATTCTGCCAGAACAAATAAAACACAAACTGCTGTATTCATCTTTTGGCTGATTAGATCCCCTTTCAGGACTGCGTGGTTGACGTCTTCTGTACTCTTAGTTTTTTACTGGTTTACACCAACACATCAATAAAATTATCTTATGTTATACTACTGATTGAAACACTCCGCTTTTCCTATTTGTTACAGTGGGGCAAAAAAGTATTTAGTCAGCCACCGATTGTGCAAGTTCCCCCACCTAAAATGATGACAGAGGTCAGTAATTTGTTGAAGTGTACCAGAGGTACACTTCAACAAATTAGAGAGACAGAATGTGAAAAAAAAATCCATGAATCCACATGGTAGGATTTGTAAAGAATTTATTCGTAAATCAGGGTGGAAAATAAGTATTTG
>NW_005187433.1:1861454-1868724 GCF_000239375.1 Pundamilia nyererei | reverse complement strand
TAATAGGTGAGCATACATGTTTTTATTACTAATTTTAGAAATTAGCAGTGCCCATTTTACAGCTAATGCCATTTTGCAAATCAAACAAAAAAGAAATATAAGACATTTGAATGTAAATTGTATTCTTATAGATGCATTTTTATTTTTGTTGTTGAGTGTGCGTGTGTTTGTATTTGTGTGTGAAAGTCTGCCCATGTGTTTATGGTTTCAAGTGACAGTTAAAAGGCAGAGTGAAGAGGCCCATCTGGAGAAGTGAAACATGAGCCATTATTTCACTCTCTTTGTCAATGTGTGTGAGTGTGTGTGTCAGCATGTGCATGAGCGACTGTCTGTTACTGATAATTCGGGTCAGTTATTGGCCAGTTAACATGTTGTCTTACACACTTAAGCAAAAACTGTATGAACACCTGCACAGCCTTACAAACATTTGCTTTGCTGCTCTACACCATAGACAAAGTTTCCATCCAAGTCTGAAGATGAAGAAAAACAGGCCATTCATCAGGAGATATGGGATATGGGACTGAGACATTGGTGAGCTCTGGAGACAGAGATGCATGATAAATGAAGAAAACCTGTTATATTATCTAACTATTAATATACCTTTGATAGGATATGTTCCTACCTGCTCATCCACCCTACTATCCTGAGGGGTTGGAAGATAATTATGTCTTACTGATGGACAATGTGATTGGGAGTGGAGGATCACATGAAAGAATATGGGGAGAGCACAGAAAAAGAAATTCAACCCTTTTGGGTATCGGGACATTAATGACTACTGTGGTCACTCAGAGCCAGATACCACTCTAATATAATGTAATCTACCTGGACACTAATCAGACTACGGTCTCATCATCAGTTGATGAGTCTGTCAGCATGAACTCTTAATGGAGTTGACCCAGAAAGGAAGAAATCTTTGTAGAACATCATTAACGGTGGATGAACAAAGTTTTGTAGTCTGGAGTTAAGTTTAGTTTCACACTTGTACATGCCATTTCTTCAAATTGTTAGTGGCATTTTTAACAGGCAAAAGTTTAACATCGTCTTGTGTGTGCACTGTCCAGTATCTGCAGTGGAATTACATTTCATTTTTACATGATAGCAGTATACTGCAATCTTCCAGTGTTACAAAATGTAATACAATAAAACAGCTCAGTTCACCATTTCAGTCCAACTGCTGCTTCATTGCCAGGCGATTTATGGTCTCCATCCAAATGATCCAGGTGATCTCTAAAATGCTGGTAAAATAAATTTAAAAAAAAACTAAGGCAATATCAAAGTTCTTTTAAGTGCCACTTGACTGAAGGTCGGGTAGCTTAAGAGCAGAATTACTAAGTTAAAAAAAAAAAAGTTGAATGGCATTGGCTTCATACCAGTAGATATGGCTTCATCTCTTTGCAATCTCCTCCAAGACCATCAGTTACTGACCGACCAAATATGCACACAAGTACACTTATAAGGTTTTGGGGCTCTAGTGACAAGAAGTGCAGGTTAGTTATATATTTCCAAGGCCAGTATTTGCAATCAGCACATTTCTGATGTAAGCATGTATGTTGAACAGATAACAGCACAATGCAACATCATCATTTATCACTATCCAGGTGTTTTCTGTCATCTGGGAAATGCCTGTCAGCTCTCTGGAGTATGATCACATTGTGCACAGACACAAAAGACCCAAAACCTTAATTATGAATCTTCTTAATTAGATGTGACCAAAAATAAGCTAATAAAATGTCTGTTGTCTGTTTTGCTGTTTATTTATATAGTTAGAACTGAATTAGGTGGTAAAGAAAGTTGTCTTTTAGTGCCTGAATTTGTAGCATGACTCAAAAACAGCCCATGGTGAATTATAAGTTGATTGGAGGCAAGCACCATCAACCCTGATTTGTGTGCGTGTGTAACACATTGTAAAGTGTTTTGAAGAACCACTGAGTTTAAAAAGGAGCTTTATATTACAACAACATTAATCTGAACAATGATAGGCAGAAAAAAATATATTGTTAAAGTTCTGATGTAGAAGACAATAGAGAATATAAATGATGATGTTTTATATGCACATTGTGCAGTTTAATGTGTCTTACATGGCATTTTCTATATACTGTATCAAACTTTGTCACCGTTTTTAACATATATAATTGGTGAACAAAACACTATTTTGTTATTTTGGCAAGACAGTGGCATGTATCAATAATGATGTGTCTTTTAAATAAAGAGCGTTTTTGAAAAAGAAAATACACAATAGAGAAGCAATTACATGCGGGTCCACTTCAGCTTTCCAGATAGTAAAAACACAAAGAAAAAGGCATTATTTCACTGTGACTGAGCATCTGTTATGGTGAATACAGGCCTATTTAATGAACACTGATCAGTGTCCAGAAGCAATTAACATGTTCCCAAAGAGAGATGGAGAGCCTTACACAGGATGGGGAAATTGAGAGCTCATAGGCAATTGCCAAGCCTGCAGAAGGAGGCAACACTCACCTGAGACACAGCACAACGTTCTATGGTGGAAATTCACAGTTTTCTTCACAGAAGCAGATAGAGAGGCAGGGACGGGGACAAAAAAGGATGAAACAAAGGGAGGAGAAATCGTCCCCAGATGGCAGGGCATACGGTGAGATGTGTAGAAGACAAAGCTGGCATGCTGATGTGACTTGGAGAGGAATAAAGGGACAAGGGATTTGTGTGTGTGTGTGTGTGTGTATCTGTGTGTGAGTGTGTGCTGGTGATTTAATCACTCCTCAGAGAATCATTACTCGCTGTTGCACAATAAATGATGATCTCCATGGGAAGAAAAAAAATCACACAGAGTTTACAATTACGAATAATGCATCTAAAAGGTATAATATATAATATCTGTTCAATTTATTGATGAAATAAACGGTGTAGAAGTTATCAATTTTCTTTTAAAGTGTTTATAGCAGCCTGTAGAGGGCAATCACAGTCTATTCTTTATACATTTGTTCAAACTGACAAATTCTTGCACATATAAAACTGAGAGGCAAGTGTTAAGGTGAAAGACTCAAACGTTTGTCTAGACAGTTCTCTAAATCAGCAATGTTTCCAGAGAAAAACCAGTGGAGAAAAGTCATGGACTGGAGATGTTATTATTCTTACTTTTCACCTTACAGTTTTCCTTTGTTGACCCAATTATTCTTCAGCCAGCAACCCTGTTTATTACCCACTCGTGCAGGATGTATTTATCAGTTGATGATGTCCTGCTGTTCTGTAAACAGAATATTTATAGACTGAACATTGATTTAACAACTGGGTAATTAATAACAGTGGTTGACTGCCGTGCTCTTAGGTGTTCTGGTTTGATAATTAGAAACAGATCTTGAGACCTGAAGAGAGAGGAATATTTATCATCACCAGATCCCCTACTTAGCTTAGTAAGACCTTTATCTAAATATAGGTCAGGTGTGTGTGAGGCCACTATTATCTGCCAGTCGAAAAAGGATACACGGCTCAATTTCCATGGTTCATACAAAATGTCTTGTGGTGTCAAAGAGGCCAGAAGACAATTAAAGTCAATTACTGATTAGCTCAGGGAATTGGTAGAAATGTAGACACCCCAGACTGTGTTATGAAAAAAAAGATATGCACATTAGAAAAAGATAAGAGAGAACAGCTGTTTTGCTGTTTGTTTCTTGTATTGTTGACTTTAGTAGCAATGTTGCTCAGACATACAGTGACAGTAATGTCTGTAATGATTTGATGCTCTTAATGAGTAGCACTAACAACAAGTCTTGGTACCAACCCAACCAATTTGAGAGCTGTTTGTTTAACAAAACTGCACACCAGATGGAAGAACATGCGATTCACAGTGCAGGTCTCGCACACATATATTGCTGGTGCATATCAGCACGATAGTCCAACATCAGTCTACACTGGAAATGAGCAGAGAAAATTCCTAAAAGTCCCACTTGAAAATTTCAACCTATCGCATATTTCAGTTTGTGACTAATATGAACAGCGCTGAGATTCTGAACAGCTGTGCTTGCAGGCTAATGTAAAGCTAATATTTTTTGACAAACCCAGATGGTTTCACACCTGTTTCTGCAACCATGACAGATTTTATTTTCATGCCGTATTTGAATGGACAACACGTTGTAATTCTAATCTCAATATTAAACAAGCCCCAGTCAAGGTTTCATTTTTACAATGGGAAAGCAAAAGATGAGAAGACGGAATTTGATTGTTGATGTGGGCCACTGTACGTATGACATTAAAGTGTGGCTAGATGTGAAGATGTTTCCATAGGCAGAAAATCAACATGTATTCTGTCAAACTGAGCAGCTGTGAACATCATGCAAACTGTTCAAAGACATTTACAAATCATGAAGACCAGTATGTGAACAAAAATGGTGGGCAGGGGGTTTGTGGCTGTACAGTATTTGTGTTTCTGTTCAATTCATGAGACATCTGGCATCCCTAAACCCCCCCAACCTCTAGTGCAACATACCACACACACACACACCAAGACCTGAATAATGAGGTGTCATGTCTCCCTCACACCCTGGGACCTCCATTCATGCCTCATCCATTCATGTCATCTTCCAAATCCGTCTCTTGTGCACCAACTCTTCCGTGTTATACACTCATTCTCTTCTTTTAACGCACATGCATACACACACACATACTCACAGTGTCAGGATGGAGGTCAGGTCATTGTGATGAGAGATGAGGCTTCTATTGAGAATAATTACAGTTGAGAGTTGGATGCTCCCTGGCCTCTTCAGTATGAACAGCTCCTATTGGTCAGTCTGGCCCATGTCTAGCCTACCAGCTGCCCTGTTTGTTTCGGGTGGTGGGAATGATTATTATGAATGATGAAGATATTATTTATCATAGCAGTTAATTTGACAGCAGGGCTGGCTCTGGCTGCTTTGCTACAATGGCTGACATTGTTGAGGTGGTCATTATTCATTTTGTTCATCTGTCTTTCAGTCTAGTATGAAAACACTGATGTGAAGTACAAATAATGCAGACTTGACAACAGTCATTTTGTCTTCTTGCTGCTCAAAAGTGATTTTTTAAGGCTTATTTTTACTTTCCACAGTTCAATAACAAGACATTTGTTAAGCGGACTGAGACAACAATTAGAAATATATTATTTCTCTGTTGTATTAGAAGCTATTCCAAATATATATAGCCTTTTGTGACTGAATAACAAGCTGATGTGAATAAATCAGATACACTGTTGTACTAAATTGTGATGGAGAGACGTAAATGTATATCAATGAAATCTCATGTTCTGGTGTTTTATGACATATAATAAAATATAACTTTTAGAATGTAAAATGTAACTTTTAGAAAATGTTTGTGAGCAAAAATGTGTGAAAAATGTTGCAATAAACTTTTAGAATGGTGTTGAAAGTTTAAGCGTTTATCATAAACACAGAAAAGTTACATTATTGAAGGAATAAAGTGTCATCAAAACCCACAAAACCTGCTTTGACGCACGTCTCATTGCTACCTTCAGTGATTAAATATTCAGTTTTTTCAACATCAAAAATTCACAAAGAAAGCACAAATAATATATCAAAACTATGTCAACAGTGAGTAAGAAGCCATTAGATCTCAGCATTTTCTCCATCAGAAAGGTTTTTTTTTTACCCATTTTCTTTTTAAGTATCAAAACTGTTTACGTTTAAGAGTTAAGACTTTGGCTCACTGACTAAGAAAGCCGAAGTGTGTGTGTGTGTGTGTGTCACAAGTGACACGGTGTCACTAGTTAGGTCATCATGTTTAGGCTCATTCACTCCAAAATTATTTAGGCCAAATCTTTCAAATGGTGTCACTGCATACACATTTTCAATTCATTTCAATCACACAAATGCAGAAATAATTATTTGCAGTATTTTATCTGATTTATTATGAGAATGTCATGCCTTTGGTGCTTAACTTAAATGTACCAAAAACATTTTTCCTGTTTTGCCTTCACAAGTCATTATATGTTTTGTCTATCCACATTCACTCTGATCCACATACTGAACACATAAAAGTGGTGAGCATACTGCATGCCTCGACTGTACATTTAATTCAGTTAGTTGTGAAGCTCAGATGAGCACAGACCTTTTAGATATTACATTCCTACTTCTTGAATACTATATTCAGCCACAGCTTTCACCTGGTGCATCTCTATTTTATATAGTTCTACAATATGACAACCTGCCAAAGTATCTTTGTCACTAGTTTGCTTGGAGTTATTTTTTTTCATTAAATCAAGCAAAAAAGGTTGTTTTCTTTACCCTCTTTGTTATGCCCTTTAGCTAAATATAGATATCTTTTTATTAGATACATATTCTTCAAATAATGCTCCCTTTCATAAAATTAGGATCATTTAAAAAACATGTATTATCGCTCTATTATGTAGAAAAAAACAAGTCTTCTTTCCAGTTGTTTGTTATTGCAAAACCAACATAACATTAGGGATGTTAGTGGAATTAATTTCTTAGTCGACTAAATGGGGTGGGGGGGTGGGGAGTGGACTAACCAACTGGTAAAATAGTAAGTTAAATTTGAAAACAGTTAAAAAAAAATATATCCCCATTTCAAAATGTAATGTGATCTCATTGGCTTACGCAGTGATGATGTCATAAGGACACCTTTAGAATCTTAAATCCTTTTAAGTTTTTGCATAAAGAGGAGTGAGAAGCAGCAATTTTTAATTCGTTTCTTCGCAGCAGTTGTGTTCGCAACCTTCAAACGTTCACCAGAGAAACATTTGGAAACCTTTTCAGAGTCACCGTATACAAACTCCAACATGTATCCAAGACAACCCGAACAAAGACAAAAAGATTATGCCACCTCTCCTTCCTGCCGTGGCTGGCCAATTTTCCCAAATGGCATCTTATCCCTCCAAAAGGCATTACAGGAAAGTAGGAAGGAAACTATCATCTCCAGAACAAAATTAAACAAACTGAAGACAAGAAACTTCAACTGGAGGAGAAGTGCAGACAAATCGAAAACCAAAATAAACACCTGGAAGAAAGACCGCAACACCAGCCTGACATTAAAATTATTAATGAGAGCTGGGGAATAAAGTTTGGTCAAGCCCGAGAGCAGATTGTGTTCCTGATTAAAGAAAACAAGCAAAAGAGCGCTGAACTAAAAGAAATGTCCGACCAGCTTCAAGACAGGAAAGCTACTATTGAAAGATCCAATGGGATCTCCAATACAGGGAGTGCAGAATTATTAGGCAAATGAGTATTTTGTCCACATCATCCTCTTCATGCATGTTGTCTTACTCCAAGCTGTATAGGCCCAA
>NW_005187433.1:1853445-1858913 GCF_000239375.1 Pundamilia nyererei | reverse complement strand
AAGTAGTTTTAAACCTTGTGATCCACAAAACAGCATAAGAGTAAAAGAGTAAAAGAAGAACTAACTGCGTTACAGCACCCGCTGCTTGTTGAGAGTAAAAGAGATACGCGCTTTCACGTCTTTTTTTAGCGGGTCTGAAAACTCGCTAAATATAGCGACAAAGTCGCTAAGTTGGCAATACTGAACAGGACTGCTCCTCCCCACTGTCGCCTAGTGCTTGCTCAGAGAGGGATTGTTGGGGGTAAAAACCAAAAGAGAAAGAGGAGCGCTCTTTCTCTTTTGGTTTTTACCTCATTTTACCTTGTTCCTCTATTTACTTGTTTCTTTGTTTAACTTTATTTTTTTTCCAACTTATCTAACAAAATAATAAACCAACCTTAATTGATCTTTTGAGTATTGTGAGAAAACTCATAAATGGTGAACTAAAAACCCTGGAAAATGGTTTGAAACACAGAAATTGTTTCAGCTGAAACCGGCGAAGTCATACGTGCCTGCGTGTGCCTTTTGCTCATCAATAATAGCCATGCTTTTGGGTCCTTACCATGACAAGGACACGTGTGGACTCATATACACACCAGCACGTACAAGGTGCCATGTATCTTCTTTTCTATAACCTGGTTACCTGCTGGCTTCATATTGCTGATGACTGCTTTAGAACAGAACACTGCAAAGATCTCTCATCACTGTATGTGTCTCTTGCTCCATTACGCTCCATATTAGATCATAGGCTATAATCTAAAAAGTCTCGATTTTTGTTAATTTTTTTTATTTTAAACAGATAAAAAGCAAAATGGTGAAAATGGTAATAAAGACGGCAGGAAGTAGAATGTGCGAATGAAGATGTGAATTACAGATAAAGGGAAGAAGGCAGCAAATGCAGGTGTGGGAGGGTTCATAGCTCTGATGGCAACGATGAAATTTATTCAGTGAGTATGTAAATAGTGTGAAGTATAATGCTATTAGCTGTGATTATATTAGGCAGCTATTCCAGAACGAAGAATAGAGGAGACCTTTGACCAATCTTTTAATGAAACAGTTTATTTACAGTTGCAGGGAGAAAAACTTAAATATGCTATAACATACAACTTACTTAACACTGTTGTACATTTTCATGACCTCACCCTATACCTGCCAGTAAACACTACAATAGAACCTTTCAGAACAAACTAGTGATGGGATTTCCAGCTCTTAAGCTTTAATTAATTTATTATTAACAACAATATAAAATTATGCACAAAAGGAATTACTAATGTAAAAAAAAGTGGCTTTATTTATATATGTTTATATATAAATATATACGGTGGCCCCTAGAGACAAAGCACGTACCAACTCCAAAACACATTTCTAGCGTTAACTGAACTTCCAAAACAGAGCTACCTAGATCACTTAAATTACACAATTGAAAGCATATGTGTATTGTTTGTGTATTTATACACAAGCATTCATTTATAGTCAAATAATTTAAAAAAAAATGTTCATTTACCTGTTACTACCACACACCAAATCCAGTCGTTGGTACTTCCTGGCTTGTGTAGCCACTAGGTAGCAAAAGCTCAACACTGGGCCTAGCATCCTGGAGCACTTCTGTTGTCTTTTATACGTGTTTTGGAGTTTTTACGTATTTTGGAGTTTGTACGTGCTTTGGAGTTTTTACGTGTTTTGGAGTTTTTACGTGCTTTGTCTCTAGGAGCCACCGTAAATATACTTTTATTTATTCACTCCACATAAAATGTAATAAATAAATCATATAATACAAAAACCAGCTATTCACATTTCAACTTTTAACTATTTAAATTTTCAGCTTTTTCCTTTTAAACAAATTTAAAGTGAAACAACACAAAACACTGCAAACCACAACACAATTAAATATAAATTCAAATATGAAAACAAAAAGAAGCTGCACATTCTCTGTCATATGGGCCCGCATGAATAAACTTTCTGAATCCTTTATCATCCGCAACTGAAAATAGTTGTGGATGATTACTATACCTTTCTAATGTGACGTTGTTGTCCCTGGCTCGCTTTCTCTGTCTCTCCCTCCGGCTCTGTTCCTGTGCTACTGCGACTGTAACTACCGCCCCTCCCCCTCTTCCCAGCGCAAGCACAAGGCTCGCGTGCACAGTGAAGCGGGGAAAAAAGTGCGAGAGGGAGGGTGAGAGAAAGAAAAAAAAAACCTACGGCTCGCGTCGTTCACGTCAAAGACCCGGCTCTAAGAGCCATTTCGTTCGCAACCGACACATCACAAGTCCAAACCAGTGGCTGAGTTTCTGCAGAACTTACAGTTAATGCTCACCAAAAGACACCGGGATTGCCAGCCATACCGTCAATTTTTTTGATCCCACAACCAGAGATGGGCAGTAACACATTACAAGTAATGCGTTACTGTAATCAGATTACTTTTTTCAAGTAATGAGTAAAGTAAGGGATTACTATTGCAAAAAAGGTAATTAGATTACTGTTACTTTCCCGTAAGCACGTTGTGTTACTGCGTTACTAAAACCGTGATTTTTTTGCGAGTGTCTCATGACAATGATGTAAGCGAGTGCGACGTTCGTGACAACAGCTGTGTGCAGATCAACAATGGATAATATATCGAGTGCAGGAGAAAGTATGACTGTGCAGCGTTTAATGCGCGGAAGTACTGACCTTACTTTGAGTTTGATTCTGTAAAAAGTGACAAAAACATTACTGTCCGCTGTTCACTGCGTGGGAAGAAAACTTCGTTTTTACAGCGAAAAACCCCCTGAACATCCGAGCAAGCACCGACAGTACACTGCCACGGGAATGTGAAACTCACAGATTCTTCCACTGACCGCTGCGGCACACCTGCACCAGGGCAAACCTCCGCCTGCCCCACTCGTGCTATACAGGTGAAACTAGAGCAACAGGACTGCTGAGTCTTTGATTTTATTTATTTTCTGCTGTGTTTTACTTGCATTTATTTGAAAGAGTGAGTGTAAACACAAAAAACTATTTTATTTTATATGCTGGAATGTGCAGAAAATAGGTTTAAATGTTAAACTAATTTCTTCCAGTCAGAGAATGTTGCATATAATTTAATGTTTGCTTCATGCGTAAAGTTAAAAGACTAAAACTAATAAAACAAGTTTCAAAAAGAGACTTTTTCATTTGATTACATTTTATATGATGGATTATGCAGAAAAATAGAACTGGGCTGAAAGATCTATCGCTTTATCACCTATTCAGGTTGTAAATCATTTTTTAAAAGTAACTAAGTAACTAATTACTTTTGAAAATAAGTAATCAGTAAAGTAACGGGATTACTGTTTCAGTAATTAGTTACTGATTACTTTTTTCAAGTAATTTGACCAACACTGCCCACAGCACAGAAGCTGTTTCAGACCAAATCTGTGGTTTGTGGTACAGGAAATGCTGAGCAGTCCAAAGACAAAAAGCTGTGATGCAACTACAAATTTCAATCACTTTGAAAACAGTACTGCAGATTTAATTTAATGGTAAGGGTCCCCAAATTGTCAACCAGTTTCTTATTTTTGTCCTGCACCAATGCATTTGGAGGTTTAGTGCAACCATGAAGCGATACCAGAATTTCAAGGCAGCCAGATATTGCAAATTGTCCGTTTTTGCATTTCCCAGATTTAATAGGTCTAATTGTAATTGATAACAAAACATTTCTTTCTATCCTTTCTGTCTATTTGAGAGAAATTTTACAATGATTTTGTTTCATTTGCTCAGAAGGGAAACACTGGTGTCCAGTTTTTAAGCAAGCTAAGATCTCCCCTTTTTTGGAAGTAGTGACAAAACTGCCCTTGTGCATGCAGCTCAGTGATATTGTCCCAGAGCCCAGTGAATCCCGCTGGACGGTGACAATAAGCTGCTGGACACCAACAGACATCTGCTCAAAAAAAGGAGTGACTCTATGGAAGGCTTCTGAGATCCATTCAAGTTGGCTGGTTCATCCAATAACTAACTAAAGTAAATTTTTCACATTCACTGTAGATCTGTATGGTCTCCTTCACTGTGCTAGATTAGTTGTTATGGCTATCAGGAAGCTTCGGGTGTGTCACCAAATTATGACTTGTTTTCTAACTTAAACCCATATATAGCTAGAACTATGTTGTTAATAGAAGATGTTCTGTCTATCTCTTTAATTAAAGATCCCTTTAAAGCTTCCTTTCCTACTGTTGGTCTTATTGTCAAGCAATAATCTTATCTTTCTACTACCTGTGTTCTATTCCTTATTGGTCTTTCTTAAATTGTGTCTAAT
Organism: Pundamilia nyererei; assembly: GCF_000239375.1. Taxonomy (NCBI): domain Eukaryota; kingdom Metazoa; phylum Chordata; class Actinopteri; order Cichliformes; family Cichlidae; genus Pundamilia; species Pundamilia nyererei. Next base: position 1,854,667 of record NW_005187433.1, on the reverse strand, counting down.
CTGGCTGTCTTTCCATTACTTTCTGTGACTTTGACCCATGTCTGTTCTTTAATATGTGGGTTAAATTTTATAAGTAAGGTTATTTTCTGCTATGACAGAAGACAAATTGGTAAAAGAAAGTAGGTGGGTTTCCTCAACTGTTTAATTTTTGTTAACTATAAGTCAGTGATCCAATTCCAGCTCCCAGCTACTTTTATTAGTTGGGGATTGGAATTAGATGAGAAGATGATAGCAACACCTGCCCTGAGGTTTGTACAATAACTTTAAATAAAAATAAATCCTTTCCAAGCCTTTTCCAAGTCAACAGCATAATTATGAGAGCTGTGTGTTTCTTGTAGGAATAATATGTCTATGTTTAGAGTGTTTATCTGTTTAGCTACGATCGCTTGCTTAATTCCATCTCGGTTTGGTCATTTTTGTAACCAAAATCCTTTCTATTTGCCAAGGTGCTTATAACCTACCATCTTTTGACTTTTTGTACAGAGTTTGAGTCTGCGAAACATGTTTAAAACCTTGCTGATCTACTTTAACAAGTAACATTATTGATCATCTTGTGATACAATGTCTGAAAACTGTCTGTTTGCTCTAACTTTCTCTCTCTACCACTGGAGTTTGGCCTACCACCAACTCTACACATTCACCATCCACCACTGAAATAAAAGCACTAAAATGCAGGACAATATGAGGTAGTGATACATTTGTACTGTATTTATCACAAATACAGACAATATCCAGAAGAATGCTCACAGGATCTTTGACGGATACATCTTTGAGAAATCTCTGTAAATGGAAAGGATTTGGCCTGTAAACTCCAGATACCCATCTGTGAAATATACGTGTAATCTTAGCTAATATTTAATCTGCTAAAGATCTTTTCACTCATCTTTTCGCATATCATTTTGATCACTTAATAACACAAAGGGAAGCAAAATAAAACACAATGCAGATGAGACAAGAGACTATCAAAATAAAACAGGAAACCAACAAAGAGATAAAGACTGAGACACATAGGTCTTGTCCAAATTCATGGGCTGCATCCTCCTGAGGACCTGGCCTTTGCGGTCTACGTGGGCCGGGTCCTCAGAAGGTCGGGAAGGCCGGAAGTAAACGGCTGGGGAAATTGGACGGTCTAGCCTTCTGATTAGCGTCACCGCTGTCTCGGTGGAGTTTAATAAACTCAGCCGTCTGCTCCTTGCTATCTAAAATATAACAGGACACTGGT
>NW_005187433.1:1825509-1834761 GCF_000239375.1 Pundamilia nyererei | reverse complement strand
CGACATAATCTAAGCTGCCCAACAAACACACTAAAGGGGAAGTTGGAATGTTACATTTCAGACACTTTGATAAGTCTTCACATATCTCGCGCCAAAACTTCTGAACTGGTGGACAGAACCAAAGAGCATGGATATAATTGTGAAACAATCTAAGGGAAATCTGTTTATGATGAAACTATTATCTCTGAGCACTTTGTTACATAAACAGCAAATTAATGCCTTCAGTGTTGCTATTAAGACACATTATAACTTTTAACAGCTTAAAATTTTTGAGTAAAACAAATGTTTTTTTAAATAGTCCAAAAATGTCAAAGCAAACAAGCAGAATTTTAATCAAAACTAACTGAAAGTTAAAACTATTTCTTACCACCTACAACAGAGAGATGTAAATTACACACTGACATGAGTTAGGTGGAATAGACTGATCATTGATTAAATGCAACAGTCTGGCTGCATAATATTAACTTGATAATGGCATGATCAACAGCACTCATGTGTCAGGAGCATAACTGAGAGCTGGGTATGACTACCCTGTCTTGTTATCTTGCAAAGTGTGTCACAGCCACCATGTCACACCTCAAAGGGCCCAAACAGATGGACAGCTTAACATTTTTATACACATTCTCTCACCTTGTTTGACAATGTAATGACAACCCATACAACACATAGCTGCTTTCATGATCCCAGATATCTACAGTATGTGTGGCTGTCTGATTCTGTCCAATCTGCTATAATAAGGCTTTGCTGTGTTGTCTGATATTATTCCCTACAAAGTTAGGCTGCATGTCAAGGGACTATGATAGGAAGACTTATATACCATACAGTATGACCCTGGTTTCATCTGGGATAAGGTTAGTAAGATTTATCTCTTCTTTTTTTGGTCAGTATTGTTTAAGAAAATACTTTGCCACTGATGAACCCAAGATATATTATTTGTAATAAGGTTATGGCAGACATGGATGATACAAGCAAAGGCTAGAATGTAGGATCTTTTGGCAATGGGTCTGAAATTGTCCTTAATCCTTTTGGTTGAAGCTTGAGTCAGTATGTGTGTAAGACAAACAACCAAAAGACAAAAAAAACATAGGCCCATTTATTACAGGCCCTATAGAAGGTCAGAGTACCCGCAGTGGTTGAAATTATGTGTGCCCTTCACTCTGGTGGATAATGAGTTCATACATTGATATTTTTAGTTATGTCACATCAAATGGTGTCGTCACAGAATGAAAAGCCAAATAACTGACAGGTAGAAAAGTGCAAATGTTAAAAAAAGAAGAAAATATCCTTAAATGATTATATGATCATTGTTCTCACCTCCCCAAGAGTGGTACTTCCTACCACTCTTGTTCGCCCTTCCTTTTTGCACTTTGGTTCTTCCCGCTGATCTACTTTTCTGTTTCTCCTCCCTTTCACTTCTCTCCCAAAGTCTGTGCTCCCTCTCTCCGCTCCTTCACTCCCCTTGAGTCTCCCTCTTTCTCCTCTCTACTGTCTTTCCTTTTTCACCCCCACCCCCAATCTATAGGGATAGAGACTCAGTAGAATTACCATCCTCTTGATCTATAATTACCACACAACTCTCTCTACCCCTGGCTCCCTTTCTCCTTGCTTACTTGCCAGACAGTCTCAGATTGTACACAGGATACATGCATCATTGTTGAGCATATGTATGACAAGTGTGTGATAGAATAACCAACATATTGAATAAACAAGAACGAATACATGATGTCTGCCATCACATCTTTTAATTTTCATAAAAGCTCACAAGGTAATGTTCTGTGCACAGGGAGCCTAATTGTCTAATTGCATATCCAACTGTGCAGGTCTTATATCTATGGCAACGTTTTGTGCCTTTTCCTTATTTAACTAACGACTTCTAATGATAGCTTGTTATCTTAGTGTAACTTTAGTTACTGCCCTTCATTTTTGTATCATTTAATTTATGTAGACTGGAAATGAACTTATGTTGCATATTAGGCTGTACAATATTATTTTGTGACTTTGCATTATATATTTAATTCATTATTATTTACTGCACTTTAAAATGTATGTGTAACATTTAAGTTATTTATTATAACTCCTTATGAAAGGTAATTTTGGTTCCTACCTGGTAGTGTTTATGGTGGGACTCTTTAGATTGTAACATGCTCTGAGTATTGGGGAGATCATTGAGTAAAATTTTGAATGCACACTTACCTGCCATGGTGGTGTTTGTTCTAGAAAATATTTTTAAGAGAAATGTAGCCATTCACCCACAACCCAGAGAGACCAGGGAGCGCTACCACAACAAGAAGCTAGCTTGCCAAAAATGTCTTGTGGTGTGTGTGAAGTCCAGCTCTAATTCACTTTCTTTTTATAAGGGAGAGGACTTTAGTGTTTCAGTCATATAGTTTTGTCACAGCTGTATTGCCAAACTTCAAACATTCAGCAATACAGTGGCCTGGAGACCATAATATTGCCAAAATTATTGCAACCATGCAATAAACTTGCAGACTCATTGCCTTTCATTGCCAGTCATTTCATATCTTCAAAGCAGCGTTGGTGTTTTCACGCCGGTGGTTAAACAACAGTAAGTGCCATCAGTCTTTTATCAGTTTATGACTGAATAGAGTCAAATTAGCACATACACACTATCTGCTTGGAATGATGATCCTTATAAAGTTGCCTTATAGTAGGCCACCTGTGCAATCGCCTTGTGGTCAAAAGCGGTAACTCGCAGATTGAGTGAGCAACATCTGGAAAAGTACTGTTGGCAGGTTAGATGGCACAACTACTTCCAAGAAAAACTAAATGCAATCGCTGCTCAACTACTCATTTTCCTCAGTCACAAGGAGGTTGCCATCCTGTTTTTTCTCTAGTGTGACTAGGCCATAAAAAGATCTGCAAAACCAAAAGTAAGCTATAAGTGAAGAAGCCAAACAGAAATAGAAGCAGCACACAAACCACTGGCTAGAGGTTCATACTGTTGATCTGCTTACGTGCCTATTTGTTCATTGCCAATTTAAAATAATTCTCATGAATATCAGCTACAACTTTGTAAAGAATCAAAATTATGCTGAGAGATAACTTAAAAAAATCTACTAAACACTTAGTAAACATAACTGAGTCGTTATTGTCAATATTAAAAGAAATTTAGCAAATAAACTTTAATGATCTAACAATGTGCCATTATTATGAAGTGTTACTATGTGTAGCATTTTGTTCTGTTTTAGACATATATAACCACTGCACTTTTGAAAATTGTGGTCATTAGGCCTGCAGACTCTCTGTTGGAGGACTTTATAATGCTCTCAACACTTAACACTAGTTGGTCTGGAATAGCACTTAATGTAGCAGACTCTCCATACAAGTGTGCAAACGGAGAGGGAGCGGGTTGGGGGAAGGCATGGGAATACGTTGAGATTGAGTCTCTGTGTGCCTTTGATACCTAGTGAGATGGAACGTAATGGTGTCAGCCTAGTCTAAGTCCACATACAGAAGACTATATCTTTCATTCTGACAAGTCTGCAGTAAATGTTCACCTTTTCATCCACGATAGTGATGAACAGTGGGGATCACAGTGTTAGCTGGGCAATTCATTCATTCATTCATTCTATACCTATTACTATGTGGACTGAAATGTTTCTTGGGATGAAACTGTGTAAATCCCTGAAGTCAGAATCCTATTGACCCTACTGGTTCTCTGACTTTTACTTCACTAACATAATTAGGTAATTTTAAGCTGTCTTGTTTTATTGTTTTTTTTTTGTTTTGTTTTGTTTTGTTTTTTCGTTCTTTAGCCGTCAGAATTGTTGTCTGAAGACCAACAAGGATACCCAATGGATTTGCTTTGCCAAATGGATCATCACGGCCTTGCCGTATAGGTCCATTTGATCAACCTTTGTTGTTATTATTTATTTTATTTTATTTTCAGTTGTTACAGACGGAACAGACATTACTGAGGGATAGGAAAGGGAGAAAGCAAGATGAAGGGAAGGAAAAGAAAAACAGAAGGGAAGAGGGACAGTGAGAAAGGGCACTTAAAAAGAGAAAGAAGCGAAAAAAAGTCTCCTGGATCACCTGTTGGTAGAAAAAGAAGGGAAAACAAGCAAAAAAAAACTGAGCAACATACTAAACACAACAGCATCACGTTAATCTAGCTAAGTGTAAACAGCAGTAAATACTAAATATTGAATGTTGTTGTGTAGCAAGCAGGACCGACAGCGCACAATGTGCTTGAAAATAGCAGCCAAGAAAGGTGTAGTTTATGTCTATGAACAGTGAACACCCGTGTGCACACCTGTGTGGATCAGCGCGCTTGTATTCAAAAGGTTTCCCCATGTAATGGTCTGCTAGAGCAGCGGTCCTTTTTTGTGCCACGGACCGGTTTATGCCCGACAATATTTTCACGGACCGGCCTTTAAGGTGTCGCGGATAAATACAACAAAATAAAACTAGTACAGGTACCAAAAAAAAGAAGATTTATCTATAACACACGTTATAAACCGGTACCAGTCCGAGGCCCGGGGGTTGGGGACTGCTGTGCTAGAGGATGTAGAGATCCTGTCTTGTCTCGTTTTATTGTACTAATATTTTGTTTTTAAAAATTAATTAGAGTGTAAACCTTTTATATATTTTTTTAGTGTATTTCTACCTTCTTTGAGTTTGAATACTGAAATATGCAGTAATAGTGGGAATGCCATGCAGTACAGGTTTCGTGCCATGCACCATAACCATTTTAATGGTAGTTATCAGCCATGACCAAAATCTTTTCCTTACCTTGAATGAACATTTTAGTTCCCCTGTCATAAATGTTATAATTTTATAATTATGTTTTTTCAAAACTGTCAAATATTTCTGTCCCATTACTATGAATGTGCATGAAGAAATTTAGACTTCTCACTCTCACTCACTCCTCATACGGATATACACTGAGACATTCAGCCAATATTTTAGGGAAGGAGAAAATGAGTAAACACAGGTTTGTCTGATATAATACTTAACTCTGCAACTGGTACTCGGAACACTGGGAATCACAGCATTAAATGGAATATAAACTCAACTGAATCAGTCAGTCCTTTATATGATGAAATCAAAGATGTGTGAAGCAGTGACCCAGTATACTAGCCCTACCATCTATAGCAGATTTGAGTGCATAGTGGGTTCCTGTTCTTAACTAGCATTAACAAGTCATCTAAAAAAGGAGTCAGTTATCCAGTTGTTTAACTACGATGAAATTAATAAGGCAGTAGATGAGGCAGTGAGGGTAAACACAGTTTGTAACCTACACTTCTATTCTCCTCAACATCTATTATTCATTGGCCAAGATGATTCTTTCATGAGGCAAGCTAGTTGCACATAATTCATAACGCAGGCTGTGGAAACTAGGACAGAGTGAGATACAGGCAAAGAGGGGGGAAATGGGTAGAGGAGGGGGGGAAGGATGAGAGGGCTAAGTGAGAAAGAGGGTGACGAAAAGGATGAAGACAGAGGGTGTCAGGATGAGGAGGTGAGAGAGAAGAAGAGAGGCAACAGGATCCGGGTTTACAGAAATGTGGGGAAACATGCCGCATAGCCTGTTCCAGTTCACCACAGAGAAAGAAAAAGATGGAATTTGGAAGATTGAAATACAGGAGAAGAAGAGCAACAGAGAGATAGGGATGGGGGGGGGGGGGGGGGGGAGGAGTAAGAGAGCTTAAAAGAGGGGAGGAGGTTGCGTCTAGCTGATGTGACAGACATCTTTATCAGGCAAAGGGGGGGTGGAGCCTAGAGTAAAAAGAGAAGTTTATCATTGGTGCTTCGTTTTACCAAAGCAAAGGGGGAATACATTTGTTTGAGCTTAACTGCTGTGGTGGTGAGACAAATGGATTTCCTGTGGATTTTTCTCCACAGAATCTATACCAAGGAGAAGCCATCTTGTGATCTAATAGTCATGAAAACTCCATTATTATTCTTAACTTGACAATAGGTTGCTCAGGAGAAATTCTCCTTAATGCAGTTGCATTTAATTTTCGTCTTTAGAAAGCTTTGCTAGCAAAGCTTCTCTAACACATCTGACGTAAAACAGTTCAATCTTCCACTTGTGGTCAGTGCTGTCTGAATCTCCAAGAAAGAGGAAGATGAGAGACGTAAATGAAGAAAGAGACAGGTGTAATTATCTGATTGAAGAACGAGACGAAAGTTTAGCCCACTTCGCTTTGGTCTGGTATTAGGAGCAAAAAAAGATCAGAATTCAAACAGCCCTGTGTGTGTATGTGTGTTTGAGGAAGAGACGGATGACAGGCAAAAACAGAGAGAGAGGGAGATCACAGAGAGTGTGCACTTTTTCCCCTGCTATATAGCTCTGAGCCATGTACACAGCAGAAAGTCACGACCCCAAAAGTACATGCATGATCTGAATTCCAATGACTTTTTAGACTGAGACAGAGCAGCTGTGACAGTGTGTGTGCATCTTTGCTTGTTGGGTGGAAGCACACCAGGAATAGTATTCTTGTTCAGAACCTACAAGAAGAATGCACTGAGGTGGTGGTGGGGGAACCACAGCACGACTAAGCAAACTGACGGACGCATTGCAGAGCATTTTTCCTATACTGGAGGCTCGGTCATGTGTCACTTGAGAATTCCTAGAGGAGCTGAGGAAAAAGGAACAGAATGCTAAATTGTGGCAATGACATACCACCATGGTAGCATACACCAAACACACACACACACACACACACACACACACACACACGGAAAGCTAATCACTGTGCAACCTTCTGCTTTATAAAGCAGAAAGTTGCACAGTGATTAGCAAAACAACTGGGGGAAAAAAATTGATTTTAGAAATTTACACAGACAGACATGCTAGAATATGTTTTCAAAATGAGTTTAGAAAACTATAGGAAACACCATTATGACGTGTTTTTGAGTCAGCTAAAATCTGTGTTTCAAATCCTTATTATCTTTCAAACACTGGTAAACTGAGTTCCAGGCACTTTTTATTATATTTAATTTTTTATTTTATTTGATGTCTAATGTATTAATTTTTTAATTTGTAGTCTTCTGCGAGTGTTATTTAGATAGTCCTTCTTTATTTACAAAACAAATGCACCGTTTTTATTGCTGCCTCCATGTGGCCAATAAAAAAATAATAAATAAGTACACAGTTTTCTAAACATCCTTCTTATTGTTAAATCTTATATTAACTTAGATGTTGTTCTGGGTTCTTTTGTGACTTCGTGGATGAGTCATCAGTCAATTTTGGAGTAATTTTGATAGGCTGGCCCCTCCAGGGAAGATCCACCACTGTTCCCATTTTTTTTCCATTTGTGGATAATGGTTCTCACTGTGGTTCACTGCAGGCCCAAAGCCTTAGATGTCAATGGCTTTATTTTGCATCTGTTATTGAATGTCTTTAGCATGTGGCATGATGTGTTTCTTTCCGATATCCTACTAGCCTACTTCACTTTGTCAGAAAGTTTCTATTTAAGCGATTTCTTGATTCAACAGGTTTGTCAAATAACAAAAAAATCGGGAAGAGGGCAAATACATTTTCACAGCACTGTATGTCAGTTTTCTACCTGTGTCAATGTATGTTAATAATGTTATGTTTTTTCCCCAATCCTAACCTAGTATGTCTATGTGAGAATAAACAAATACTCATTCATATATTTGATCCCTGTTGTTTCTCTTTAATACAGTGATGTACTTTGTCTCTCATATTACAGTGTATGTTACACGCAAAGTAAATCTGTAAGGCCATCAACACATTGCAAAAAAAGAAAAATTACAATCAGTACCCTTAAAGGCAGTGAAGTAATCTTTAAGCATGTAGAGTACTGAAAGCAGTTACATATTTTGATACGCTCCAATCTGAAGTAAAAAGCAGTGATTTTATTGAAAGTCAAAAAAAGGTCTGGCAGGAGTGATGTAATGCCCGTTGGTGTGTCATTTACTTGGATATGTATACTTACCATTTATAAAAAAAGTAATTTACTCTAATTCACAGTTCATCTATAAGAGAGGTAGAAAGGGTCATCTTGTGTCGCAGATCATTGGAAAGCGGGGTCACCCAAGGTCAGAAGCAAAATATATTCCAACTTGATTTCTTAAGTATGTTATTTAAGAAGTAATATTTCTTTTTCACTTCACCTAAAACCCCTGGATAAGCACTCAGCAGAAACTTTAGAAGGCCTTGGATAGGAACACACCCATCTGAAATCAATAGTGTGAGACAGTGCCACCTTTAAAGATCAATAGTATCACTTAATGGAAGTGTTGGGTTTTGTCATTGTATTTTGTAATTTCTCATTATATGCAAAGAAAAAAGAATATGCCCCTAAAATTTTAGTAGGTCAAAATGATGCAAAACAATTAGAGACTTATTTCTTTTAGGTAGAACAATTAATTGCTGTCTGTCTGATATATTTGATATATACAGTATTTGAGACTTCTACATCATAAGTGGGATTGTTTTCCCCAAAAATCCTAATTAAATTGCACAAAACATTTTTAGGCAATTTAGGCTAAAAATTGCTACATCTAGCTTTTAGGCAAAGCCAGATGTAGCTAATATGTTGCAAATTAATTTTTTTTTAAACAAATTTGTCAGATGGTTAATATATATATTTAAAATATATATACATATATGTTTCTGACAGTTATTTTATACTTCAGGCTTTAAGGTGTTAAGAAAAAAGACAGATAGACAAATAGTGAGCTCACCTGGATTTAAAAATTGCATTGTCCATTACACTTTCTGTGGCCAACATCTAATAATACCAAAGTTCACTTAGATTAATTTAACGATGTGTTAGATGATATTGGCTGACTTCCAAAACCAGGTCATGTCTTCAACTTGAGGGAACACTTTTAATGCCACATCCCATGTCAACAGAAGGTATTTAGAGAACCTTGATCACTTTTGTGTAAACTAATTTGCAAATATATTTACAAGCTGATAGTAAATACAGTGCATTATTAGGTTGTTCGAGAGTTAAAGGATTCATGGAATGAATGTTGTAAATTACAATTCCAGAAAAATAGAAAATCCCAGTCAGAACCCCCCTTTTATCCATACCTCAGAGAAATGACACACTGGTATTGATTTTCTGCAGAAAGGAAAAAGAGAATATGGCAAATCACAATATAATATTTAAAGCTCCAGAAGAGTTGACTCGCTTGTTTTTACCACAGAATCTTATTCTGCAGCTATAAATAAATAGCAAAAACACATTTTGGTGTTGCTGGGGTGTGATTTGTCCAGTCGGTAGCAAGCAGCTAATAGATCTTTAG
>NW_005187433.1:1819838-1824587 GCF_000239375.1 Pundamilia nyererei | reverse complement strand
AAAAAAAAGCACCGAAATAAAGCACCGAAATGTGCGCTGCTTTTCGGTCTGGTTACTACCGTTTATGTCAGAACCGGTGCCGTACCCATCCCTACTCATAAGACTAGAAAAGATTCTCACATTGTTCTCACTTTATGTCTACAGCAATGCACACACAGTAATAATTTAGAACTCATTTATTTGACAGGTTTAAGTTTAACTTGTGGCATTGTCTGCTTGTTTCCTCCGTCTTTAATGTCTCGGTCTCTTCTTTTTTTAACACTGTGAGGCGGTAGGTTGACAGCCCCTGTAAGAAAATGCCATGTAGCATTTCAAATGATTGCTTAGTTATTGGAAATACCTGTCTGTCTCTGTATGTGTCTTTGAAAGCGGCATGGGTATTATGCATATGTCAATGAGTGCATGTAAATGTATCTGTGTGTCTAAGCGTGCTAATTGTAATTAGTCGTTTCCTGTATCAGGCTGTTTCCAGTTTGAAGCTCAGGCTCTGCCAAGTGCCCCAAGGGTGTGTGTGTGTGAGTGTGTGTTTGTGTGTGAGTGTGTGCGCGTGAATGTATTTGACACTGGTGGGTCTTTGTTTGTATTGGGGTCAACTGACATCACACTTCCTCTGCACTAGTATTCCCTGTCTGGCAGTCTGTGCTTCTGTGTGAGTTTGTGTGGATATTACCACTGGCAGAGTCACAAAACCCTTAATAAAGCTGTCACCAACCCAGTGACTCCCCCCTCCTTGCTACTTTGCACTACTTTGCTGTATGATTCTTTTATGTCTTCTTTCTCTTGAAATGAATCACAAAACCGAAATTGTGTTCTCTTGCACTTCCCCCACCCCTTTCTGTCTTCTTATATGTTTATTTATTTTTGTATTTGTTTTTTAAGTTGTTACATCTCTCTTTCTCCATTGTTGAATTTTCCTAGTGATTTCCTCCCCTTATCTTTTTTTCTTTTCTTCACCTCTTTTTAGGAATGGAGGGTTTGCAGAGTTTAAAATGTGTGTTGTTAGGAACAGGGCCTGTCTGTGTACCACTGGTTAAAAGCCTCTTCCCCCCAAATGGTGAACGAGAGCTGCCTCACCAGGATAAACAGCATTTAGCTACCAGACTGTAAATGGCATTTAAGGGAACCTGCTGTATATACATGTAGCTATACATGTACATAGGGTTGGGAATTAGTAAGAATTTAGTGATTCCAGTTCCATTATCGATATCACATATCAATTCAATTTCTTATCAGTTCAATTCTGTTATTTAATTACTCTCAGGAAAAAGTAATTAATTATACTACTCTATACATTAGTTTTGTGTTACCTGTTGAAGTTCAGGATCTAGCTGCCGTGCTAGGATTAGCATTCCCTCAGCTTTGATATTAGTATGGATTCTTGGCTAGCTTAGCATTTGCATGCCGTCTGCACACATGCTTGCAAAGAGCCTAAGCTGTGTTAGCAGAATAATGCTGCACCGTCCTTTTGTGGAATAAAAATATGTCCATATCCACGCTGTAGACTGCTCTGCTGTTGCCCTACTCTGACACAGTAACTGAAATCAGCTGATTGTAGCTGAAGTGCAAGTAGAATCCATAAGTGGTATTGATACTCAGGCAGATCGATGCCTCAGAATTTGACTACTGGGAACTGATTCTCTACAAGAGTCAGTCCTCTATTCCCATAACTGCCCATAACTATTCACTGAAATAAACCAAAATATACATAAACACCTTCCCACACAGAAATATCTAACAGAGCTGTCATAGTGCTGGAACTAAGTAGATGAGGCAACTACCAGGGGTGCTTTGTGCCACAGAAGGAGGTTCTGCTGTCTTTCTTTCTAGCCTATACTTCTTTGAAGTTCCAATTTCCCTCTCCTCATGTTTACTAGTTGTGTATGCTGTATGTGAGAGAGGAAAACATAAGAAATTCAAGCAGTAAATGACGTGATATTCATTATGTTACAGTTAAAGTCTCAACTCATCTAATGCAGTACTTTCCCAGCCAATAAAATGCATATATACTTTGTAAACAGGCACTGGACTACAGAAAGTAGACTTTTTTAAAGTGACGTTCCAAAGAACTGTGGATATAAAGCAAAGATACTGCCTTTGTGATGTCTAATGGAAATTTGAATACTGATCTTTATGAGATTCTTTTATGCAATAAGAGGACTTCAAATTAAAAAGCTAGCACTTTGGAATTTGTGTATTTTCGCTCAAATTATGATGTAATTATATTTACCTTCAAAAACTTACCAGGCGATACACTAGAATTAGGGAATAAGAAATAACTGCAGTGTAAATAGTTTTAAGTATTGTGGATTGTGATTTTTTTATGATTTATTCTGGGGGAAAGGATTGGAAAAACAAGCTTATAAGCCATTTCTTTTATGTAAGTATTAGCTGGATATCAGGCACAGGTCCCTAAAGATTTGCAAAAAGCGTGTTAAAACTTGATTCTATTGTGCATTATACAGTTTTTTTAGAACAAGTACTCCATCACTTTGTGGAAGGAGGAGACAACTTTAATTTTTTTTTCCGTTCTTCAATTTTTTTATATGATGTTATTTTTAATATATTTTAATTATTTTCAAATTGTATATATTTCAAAAAAAATTACCATATTATGAGTCTTATCAATTTGCGATTGTCTGCTTCAAAAACCATTGACATTTATAAGGTTTTATCAGTGTACAATCAGAAATCTGTCGCTTCAGCATTTTTTGGCCACAGTGCCTGCAGTACATGAAAAACACATAAAGCCATCAGGTCTTTTTTTACGTCTCTTTTTATTGCTATCCTATATGTCTGTCTGCAAGCTGGTCTCCCAGCTCCACTGTAGTGTTGCCAGCTGTGCAATTGCTCCCCTGACAGGTAAATCATGAGGCCTGATGAAACAAGCTAGCAATGTAATGTCAGCTTTTTAAATAAAAAATGTGTTTTGCCTCCCAAATTCTTGCTCTTCACATAAAATATGAGTACTGTAATGTGTTATGACCATGGCACAGACAACATCAACCATGAGATTTCTTATGGTGTTGACCTTCAGGAATCCTTGGCATGGTCAATAAACCAGACATTCAACACAATAGACATTTAGTGTTTTCACCTTAGAGGATACTGTAATAACTCTCACTTTATATGTAATACGTATTAAGTTTAATATGAAAAATGCTGCCAGATTTTGGCTTCTGAAATAACTTTTTTTGATCCCTAACAGTTTGTTCAACTACTGGATTCATTATAAAGCCAGTCCTTGCCAAAGGATGTAAATTTGAGGGTAATAAACGAGCTATTAACCAAAACTGATTTATTTTTGCATCGTTACACTATGAAGATCAAGTGAGCCCATCTACAAGATGTTATTTAGAGAACCTCTGCAGTGTCTACCAGCTGTGCCAGCTCTTTCCTGGCAGGCAGCATATTCACAAAACCATCTGTGTATGCAGGCATCAGAGAGCAACACCAGCGGAGTATATATGTCCTCCTTTAAAGTGACATTGTACCTCTGCTTTATCCACAGATATGAAGAGCAAATGCTTTAATCATGCTTCTCAAAGAAGTTATCTCGTGATACACTGAACCCATCCATCTATATTTTATTTTCCTTTTTTAAAGAACAGATATTTTAACATCATTTTATGAAATAACGTGCAGTCAACGGGAATAAAATACAGCCATTCTCCTTCTTTCTTATTTCTAGCAATGCAAGGTTGGCTAAAACATGCAAAACTGTAAGACAAAAGATTTTTTTTCTTTTTCTTTTCTTTTTCTTTTTTAATAGCAAGGTAGGAAGTGATTCTGCTGAGAAAGATTGCCCCTGACCTGGCTATAGTGCCCTTAATTACTAGCATTTTATACTGCATAGACGCACAAAGAATCATTTCTGCAAAGTATGGAAAAATATTGGTCCCTTGTGAAAATGAGGGACACCCTGGATATAAGACCATAGTAAAATCCCAAAGTGTGACAAATTGTAGTCAGTTGCACTAGGGGGGAGTCTCTAGTCTGAATAGCACAACCACATACCTTGTCAAATTTGTATTTTAAAGAAAATTTCATGGGTTACTTCTTCTCAGAAAGATTTGTTGTAAAAGCATTTTATTCATATACGTATAAATGCAAAATACAGTGTTATTATTAACTGCAAGACACCACAGTCACTGAAGAGCTCTGGCTCTAACCCCATTTCTGCTGGTAAAAAAAATGTATATTTTGTGTAGTATATTTAATGCTCATATGCCTCACTTCAAAAAAAAACGGGGGGGGGGGAATAGGCATTAAACAGGCTTTTGAAGTTTATTGGTAATCAGTAACTTTTTTCTGTTTGGTTGATTCAGTTTTTTCTTTTCTTTTTATCGTTTTGTGCTTCGTTTATGTTTTTTTTTTATACATATATAAATCTTACCAGCTGTTTAGGTTATATTAAAGACATTTTAATTCAACAGCCATTTTCAAGAGTCTAGACCATATATATCAGATATAGATATTTAAGTCTACATGTATAAGATTTATTTCATTTTTTTATGTAACAGGAAAGCAGGAGTAATATATGGTAATTCTCCAGGGAACGTCTTTCATGTTACCTCATTTATATGCATCTACGCATGCCAGCAAGTTTATTTCTGCTCTATAGGGGCTCATTCCTGAAACATTCAGATTTAACATTACGTGTACATGTGTAACCAAGGGGTTGATACTTGTTTCTGTAACCAAGGGGTTGATACTTGTTTCTGTAACCAAGGGGTTGATACTTGTTTCTGT
>NW_005187433.1:1818649-1819818 GCF_000239375.1 Pundamilia nyererei | reverse complement strand
TGTAACCAAGGGGTTGATACTTGTTTCTGTAACCAAGGGGTTGATACTTGTTTCTGTAACCAAGGGGTTGATACTTGTTTCTGTCTTAGTTGGTGGTAGTAGAGCGGAAGCAGTACAAATGTGAATATTCTAGTGAACCTTTGTGATCCAATCCCACATGTGACTGACACTAGCTGGAGCAAAGCCATAAATGTTTCCTATTACCAATTGTTAGAATATTAACTTCTGGTTAGAGGGTCGGAATGAATCTACTATTAATGCAGATATTATTCATAATTAATGAAAATGCTAATAGCAATCTCTGCAGTTCCATTTAACTGTGCTCTTATTTAAGGCCTGTGTCAATGTAGTTACCCAAAATTCAAATTAATAATTAGTAATTGAAAAACAAGTCAGGAAACCAGGACCATGGCACGTGCTGTATTGATGGTGTTGCCATAATCCCCTTCCATATTGGACATAACCCCACTAACACCTGCTGACATCTGGTTTCTGTTGTCGTGGGGAAGAGAACAGTCAGCATTCTTTCCCAGGTCAATTGATTCTTCTGTGGTCAAAGGTATTCATGGGCTACGCCCCCAATAAGCAATAATGGAAACATAAAATTAGGTTCGACACAATTTCCACCCCTATTCCAGTGTAACGCTGTGATGCAATTTCAAGAGGCGACTCTCTGTTATCTCATTTACCCTTTTGAAGCTCATTTGAGAGTGATTTGTTGCTTTCTGTTCGCTATCACTTCCACACTGCAGTATTTCATCTGTCTGGTATGGCAAAAGAAAAGAAGCAGCATCATTTTTTTGTTTTTTTTTAGTGTTTTGTATTATTGTAGGGTCTATCTTACAATATAAAGCACCTTGAGGTAACTGTTGTTATGATTTGGCGCTGCATAAATTAAATAAAATTCAACTGAATCATTTTCAGAAATTCATTCACAATTAATCTTTAATCTACTCAAGTTTTTAAAACTGGCATTAGTTATTTTTAAGTTTGTACAATATAAACATAAAACACACCCATGATAGGATATGGGAATATATGTAATATACGTACGTATAAGAGGTTTGCTGAACACATTTTTGTTGTCTTATTGTTGTTCCATAGATGGATCAATGCTATTACAGTTTTTTACAGACGCTAGGACACATTTCCCAATACTTAGGTCACTT
>NW_005187433.1:1799648-1817162 GCF_000239375.1 Pundamilia nyererei | reverse complement strand
GTGTGTGTGTGTGTGTGTGTGTGTGTGTGTGTGTGTGTGTGTGTGTGTGTGTGTGTGTGTGTGTGTGTGTGTGTGTGCGTGAGCCTACATCATCTATACTTCTGAAGGCTTCATGTCTATGCAAAGCTCAAACAATGGGGTGCGATTTAGAAGTCATTTACTTTTTACATTTCCCGTTTCTTTCAGAAGTAATTGAATTTCTATATCTTTGGTCTTGCTTTCATAATTCTAAATTCTTAACTGATTACAGAAACACAGAGGTTTCGAGACATTGCTTATGGTTATGTTTTTTAATAGAATCTTTGGAGGACCACGTTTGAAGTGTGGTGATATGACAATGAAGTGTAGGAAGGGAAAACAAGTGAGAAAGTTTACCACCAGAACAAAGTAAAGAGAAAGAGAGTAAGAGTATAACATAGGATGTATTGGAGAAAAAGCTGTGGGAGAGGAAAGCAAAGTGACAGAAAAGTACATGGACTGATGTGGGGTAAGACTGACTGAAAAGAGAGGGAAAGAGGGGGTAGACTGGAAAAGACAAAAAGGATGAAACAGATAAAAGAGGATAGGGGAGCTGGGTGTGCCTCTGGGAAATGGAGAAAAGCCATAGTAAAAATATACCAAAATACTGAGGGGTGAGGGAGT
The DNA here is from genome assembly GCF_000239375.1 of Pundamilia nyererei. Taxonomy (NCBI): domain Eukaryota; kingdom Metazoa; phylum Chordata; class Actinopteri; order Cichliformes; family Cichlidae; genus Pundamilia; species Pundamilia nyererei. The sequence continues at coordinate 1,816,520 of NW_005187433.1, read as the reverse complement.
GGGGGTTGTGTTATGTAACTTCAAAATGGTAGCTCTGATTTTTAAAATAATCTGAATTCTGAAGCACCCTCATGTATCCTCCAAGCTGATTTTTGTATAATCAGAACAAAGACACTGTGTCCTGTGACTTAGACTGCATGAAGTTGAGGTGAACTGAAGCCTCCCAAAATTTAAGGGTAAAAACAAATGAAGAAACAAACAAACAACAAAAGGAACCTTCACAATGAAATCTTTTACCATCTACTGCTACTGACTGCTTTATGGAACGTGGTACACAATAACTTGTATGTATTACATAATGCACATGTTTTATATTCATACCACATTATGCATCTGGCCACTTCTCCCAGCATTCGTTCCCTGTATGCAGCCAGAAGGACTCACCCGCACTACGGCCTGACCACTCTTGCTTTGCATCTGCTCTGGAAGCGACTGGGAATGACAACTACTCAGCCACCAAGTGGTAGGCCATCACAGAGCGGGGTCAGTGGATGCTGAGGCTCACTGTGTGCCTGCAAAGTCAGTGCAGACCTCAAAACTTAATGTGGCCTTCAGATTAGCTCAAGAAGAGTAAGAACAATAGTAAAAACCTCACCAGAGAGAATGCTGTGAAAGTATTTCTCAAAGTGTGGCTGGTTGCTAATTTCTTCCTGTGCATTAGCCCTGGTAGTTTGGAGGACAATGCCGTAGCTCCCACCTCCTTCTGTCTCCTGTGCTTTTTCGGCAATACTGGTGTTTCCAGAGTACTCCAGACTTTGGAAAATCTCTCTGAACTTCAAAGTTTTGCTCCCCTCCATCCCGTGATCATTTGCTTCATCAAGCTTCACCTGTAAACACAGGATAAATAACATAGACATACTGTATATAATGATTGCTGTGAAATCAAGTCTTACATAGGTTATATTTTTTCAACATACAGTGTTGTTGCTTTCCTTTTTTGTTTCACTTTTAGTCTTACTGCATTGTAAGACTTACACCAATACCAAGACCATAAATCAAAGTACTGTCTTTATTTAGTGTTTATGCAACAGCTCATCTTACAGTAAATCCTTGAGCCCTTTTTTCTCTTCAGTCTTCACTAGGAATAAGTTCTTCCTCAGCCTCTACATACACTTTTTAATATAAAGTATATATTCTGTAGGTCCTGAGTTAGGAGATAAAAAGTGTGAAAAGAGAGCAGTAGGATTTGGAGCAGCATGCAGAGGGGAGCAGCCAAAATAGAGGGAGAATATCAGCAGCCCTGCCTGCCAGCCTCACTGAGCTGCTAAGCAGGGCTTAACGATGCCCAGGGGGTTGTGTATGTGTGCGTATGTGCATGTCAGTGTGAGTGTGTGTGTGTACATTTTTTGTGCGCTTTCCTTCTTTATAAGCCCAAACAAGAGCTCCATGTTTCGGGGTCAAAGAGAGGCCAGAGAATTTGAAATGTATAACTTTGTTTGAGGGCAGATAACTACTCAAGCAGTTAGTAAACTATGAAAGGCAATGTAGGTTGTTTTATTTGCATCAAAAGTGCAGAAAGAAGAAGCTCTGTTATTCCTTATTCCTCCCTACACTGGAGTCCGTTTGTGGTGCTTGAAGGTCGCTTGACAGTTGGATACTTAACTGTCTTTTAGACAGCACGGTGCCATAAGGAAACATCTGTCAGACCTGCCCGCTCTTTCTACAGAGTCATGATGATGTTGTCAGCTTCTTTTTCTTACCTGACAGCAAGGAGGTTCACCGTGAGAGTTGAACAACTAATGATGTTGACACTATCTCCCAGATTGTTTGTCCTCTCCTGAATGAACAGTCAACCTGAGCAACCCGTTGGAGCTACCAGTGCATCAGTTAGGACAGGTCTCTTCCTCTATGGAACCTGTAGCAGACCTGGGGGTGTAATATGAAAAAAGATTAATGGGTTAGGGAGCTATGGTGAGACTAAAGCCAGAATATTCTCTTTTCACATGACTCCAGCAGTAATGTATGTTGTACCTCACCTGTTCAGGTGGAGGTTATTTTCAGTTTTAAAATTAATTCAACAGTAAAACGTGCCAACTTTAGAAAATTATATTTGCAAGCCTGTTGAGTTATAGATTTGTGAGGCCGTAAATGGAAGTAATACAATTACAGCAGTGCAAATGTGTGTTTGACAGGGGAATTAACATGCATTCAGTAGATGAACAGAATAAATATTTCTGATTGGTCTGCACTGTGCTGATGTTCCACATTAGAAAACTGATACATATTAGTTAAGTTGTAGAAGTAAATCTAGCCATTTTCTTAACAACTGATCCAACTTCAGATTGTAGGCAAGCCACCAGGCTATTGCAGGGCTAACACAGAGACACAAACAACCATTCACACTTGCATTCACACAAATGGCCAATTTAGAATTACCGGTTAAACTAACGTGTATGTTTTTGGACTATGAGAGTATCCAGAGTTTTCAGACTGAACCCGAGCAGACACAGGGAAAACATCAAACTCCACACAGAACAGCCCAAGCTGGACTCAAACCCAGGACATTCTTGCTATAAAACATTGCTAACCACTTCTCAGAAGCAACAGAAAACCAACTTCCAAATTTACAACATTTTTTTTCCAGCCCTGTGACCAATTCCTCAGAGGTTGATCAGTCCATATTGTGCAGAGGACAATAACATAAAAAAAATACCTTGGTTAACAAATAAATTGCGGATTCACCATTGTAACTATAACTTTGGGATCTAATTTACTTACTTACTACTTTGTTGAGCCAGCTAATGCAAAGAAAACCTGTCTATTTTCAGCTTGCTTAGCAGTGTACCCTTCTGCAGTTGGGAAAGACAAAGTTTAGCTGTTAACATGATGGTGCCTCGTTTTCATGGTAGGTGCTCGAGTGTGCCAGCATGCACAACAGAAGGCCTCTGGAACTTTGCCAAAAAAGGCAGCCAGAATTCATGATAGTAACTAGAAATACTCTTGCTGTTGTGAAAAGTAAAAATGTTCATCATTCTCTTCTTGAGCCCTAAACAGAAACATTTCTATTCTCTTACAGTTTCTACACATCATGGTGGGAATGTTCTAGAAGGAATACTGTAATAAAGTTGAAATATCCCTTTAAAGCCAAATGTGTTGTAGTGTTTCACTATTTAATGTCATGGTATTCTGAAAAATCCCAGAGTTCCCTTCAACAAGGAGCCAGCTGGTCAAGTCCAAAAGCTGATTATTTGGGGAACTGGGTGATAATACTGTATGTGTGTGCATGAATCTTTGTGTTGGGGTTAAAATACACAGTAATGTCGTGTTTGTATATAACGTGCATGCATTTAGTTATAAACTTATTTTTTTATGGTTACACCCTGGGAAAAACACATCAACATTATATGTTCTTCATATTAGTAATATGGCGAGAATAAAAGAAATCACTGCAATTATAGGACTGCATGTTCATATGGGTAAAAGGCATTTGGTTACATACGGACAGCTTAAAAGGTTGAAAAGCTTAGATTCCTTCCAACCAGATTACTGTAAATACTAGAAATATTATGTCAAATGGTCCAGCAGTAAATATGTACAAAAAAGAAGACATGCTATAGTCAGCTATTTAGTTGTAAAGTGAGATCTTCCCAGCTGGAAGGCCAGGCTAGTCTCGACTCCCTAGGCTTGCAACAAAGGTGTTTAATGTGTACTGTGCCAACAAGACGCTCACTGCAACAAATGTGTGTGTGTGTGTGTGTGTGTGTGTGTGTGTGTGTGTGTGTGTGTGTGTGTGTGTGCGTGCGTGTGCGTGTGTGAGAGAGAGAGAGCGGAGGAGACAGGCAAACCTCTACAGTATTTACAGTGTGTGTGTGTGTGTGTGTTGCACTGACCCTCTCTGACCTTGCTTTCCCTTTCCCTCCCCTACTGTCATGAGTGAGCAGACACAAAATCACAGCTGACTATTCAGCCCCCAAGGTACCATCACATCTGATTGCACCAAACCACTGGTTTTGGAAAATGCTTCATGGTGCTCTACCATGTAGTGATAAAAAAGACATTCTGCCACCAATGAACAAAATGGGAAATGGTTGTGGTTTTCAGATGAATGGCATGCCTATTTATTTATTTATTTTAGCATGTGTATTTACTAATATGTGTAATTTGAACTTACTGGCCATACTGTTATTAAAGAAAACTTCACAAGACATCAAAAGGACAATATCTGCAATTTGTTGTGAAGCAGTATTGTCTTTTTCTATCTCTTTAACTGGCCATATATACATTTGCTAATAGGAAAAGCACAGATACTCAGAGTCACATAGAGAGTTATTACTCTGCCATGCAGAGCCCAGCCTGTCACAGGCCGCAAAACAGCTCTGATGAACTGTACACTGCCTGTCTGGCACGAAATGGAAGACACACAGAGTCAACAAATGGATGGTGAACTTAGTGGTGTATTTAGCAACTAAAAGGACAGAGCTAGTAGAGACCCACAAAACATAAATGTTAGAATGAATGCTGCATCCCCCAAAAGAAAAAAAAAATATACAAATTCTTTTTTTTATTATTATTATTTTCATGGCTAATCTAATCTTGTTTGAGGATCTTAGTCTGAGTGCAGCTGTTGTATCCTAAAACTGATACATCTGGAGAATGCCTACCACTTCCTACATCGTCTATTTTAGGGAATTCCACCTGTCCATCCTTGCTTTTATATAACTCCATTATTGCTGACCTAAAAATATCTAAAAGTGAAACCTCACTCTTTCCACCCATTTGCCAAACAGGCGTAGAACAACAAAAATGCATTCTCAACCAACAAAAATGAGAAGATTCATCTGATGGTAAGGCTCCTTGCGGGGTGAATTTTTCTTACACTTTCCTCCGCAGACCTTTTATAGAATTAAACCGACACCTCTAGGAGACAACAACAGTTTCTGGCATCCCAGAACCACCTCCACACCCGCTGTCACTGCTGATCAGACCCCTACACGTCTACAATACACTACCACCTTGGAATTACACCTACAGTTGCATTTGTGCTTGGCAAACAATTTTTTCACATATTTAAAAGGATGCAATATTTAAAATTCGAGGTTGTTCAATTTCTGTAGCAAAAACAAAACGTGGGGCTCTGTGCGCCTATCAGCGAGGTATCTTGATGTGTTTCCAAGTTGGGGTGAGAGAGAAATCAATACCTGTGTCTATCCATGTGTTATATATGCGTAGATCTGTGTGCATACACAAGGAATGTAGGAGGTGTCAGCAGGGTAACACATGTGAATAACACCACGAATTGCTTAGTGATTAAAGAATGTAATTTCACCACAGAGAACGAGAGAGAGGAAGAAAAAGTGAAAAGCAAAACACATACAGAAAACACAAATAAGTAACAGAGATAAAAATACAAAGAGATACGGCATTAATTGGTCTAAATGGATAAAGGTAACAGAGAAAATGTAGAAGATGGTCACAAAGGAAAGGAAAGCTCACACAGAATCAACATACAACTTCTTAAAGTCTCACATTCAAAAATTATGAACTGATTTTAGGCAGTTTGAGGAATTATAATCTTACAACACAGATTATAAGAAACTAAAACTCAAATACACCAAAGCACATTTAACCGGAAAGCAAGACAATTGTACCGAGATGGCTGATGGTGCACTTTTTTTGTTTGTGTGTTTTTAGTTGGAGCAAATAAACTCAATAAAAAATGTTATGAAAAATGAAAAAAGTATTTGGAGACTGTTCCAGTTATTCTTAGTACACTGAATTGACATTAAAAGATAAGATAAAAGATAAAAGTAAACTGAAAGCCTTGAATTAAACCTCTTAAGAAAGAAGTCTTCATCTAGATGGGATAATCAGTGATTACACAATTAGTATACCTGTAGACTCATACTTTAGGTTTATGTAAAACTAAGTTGTATATTTCTATTAAAAATCAGGGTTACAAAGTAGTTTCTTTCTTCTTTTTAAAAAAAATTATTAATTAATTTTTTTTTTACTGCTAAAAGCGTTGCAGAACACAGAAGAAATAAGAAGAAGACAGGGGTGAGAAACCATCAGTTAAAGAACCCTCAACATTGATGGATACAACATAGATGTATAGCTCTTTGTCAAGAACTGTGTTGCATGCCAAGCATGAAAAAAAATATAGTGTTAAAAATATTTTCTTCCGCCGATCCAATCCAGAGTCATCGAGTGTGGAGGATCGTATCCCAGCTATCACAGGACTAGAAGCAGTCACTGGTCTAACACAGGGCTACCACAGAGCGAGACAGACAATCATTGTCAGCTGTCTGTAGCCTGAAAATGATCTATAAAGTCCACAAACCAAAGTGATTATATGAGACACAGGGGCTGGAAATGCTGCCCAGAGGCAATATTTATTGGAAATCCACATCCTGTTCACTACTACTGTACAGAAGATGTTAATACTACAATAACTGTATTACCAGTAAATTATCCTACTAAATAAGGGTTACTTTTGCTTTTACAGTCTGTTGTTCCCTGACGTGATACACCAAGAACTACTGAAAGATAATAAAGCAAACACTGCTGCAGCAGCAGTCAAATAATGCGTCTTTAAACATTCTCTCAGTAGTTAAAACGGCAGTTGTTGCGTTATAAACATGTTGTCAAAAACTGAATACAAGCACTGATAACCCACATAACTGAAAGCAATGCAGCTGGACTGAAACAACGGGGATATGTTTTTTTTTTCTTTTTAAAAAACACCTCAAAGTACCTGCGCTCTGTTCTTTACAAATCCAATTTTGTAGCAAGTCTCAATCGTGGAGAAACGCAGAGCAGGAGAGGGCAACTTAATACGAACAGTAAGTAATGCTTTTACGGTCAACAGAGGTAATGAGTGAGGGGTAATCGATTATTGGAGAAATGAGTTCAGCGGCAGTGGGGTTCACCTGTGGAGGGTCTGTGATTGGAGAGACTGAGCTTCACTCCGCCTCCCGACGCGCTGCCCGCCTTCCCAAAACCAGAGCGCACTCGGCTCCTCATTGCCTCCTTCTTGCCGCCGCATAACATGATCCCCATCTTTCTGAGCGGACTCATAACGCGACAGATGGTTTCACTACGCTTTCCCCTTCTGTTCTGACCGAAACTGCTGTTGTTTAAGAAAAAAATCTTGTTGCTGGTTTTGGGTTTTTTTGGATGCGCCATGCAATCTCGTTGGTGGAGTTGTGGCATTCGGTTGGTGACATGGACATGGGTTTGGAGCCTGGCATTTCTCGGAGCGTGGTGCATTCCCGCAAACGAAGGTAAACTAAAACAGGAAGGATTTAGGGTTACTGACAGCGCTGTTTGGTTAGGCTTTAACGGGCGCCGAAAATCGGTTAAAGGTCTGCTCGTACCACAGCTGGTGCCCAGACCATCGGTCTCAGACTCCTTGGCTGGTCTATTCGTTTCTGGAGCCGTTTGACGGCAGAAAGAGGTCATATATAATATTAATACAAACAGATTATCTTTATGACAGCTGTGTGCCCCGTGTGTGCAATGACTCTGTGTTCCCAAACTGTAAAGGGTCGAATAAAAAAAGACCTTTGGACAGAACATGTCTCTTTTTGATAACCATTCCTCTGAGGACATGGCAGCGCCAACAGACGCACAGTGCGCTGCAAAAATCTCCGTATCACTCTTTAGCAATTTTGTCTTTAGCGTGTAAGGTGCTCACCATAGACTGGACGAAGAATGCAAATTCACATTTTTATTTTTGTATTTATTTATTTTCTCTCTCGGTAGTTACTGTAAAACGACTCTAAAATTAAATTGACCGCTTGGCTTCCCACTTATTAAAATGCTGACGTTTAGGTGTGACAATAACTTGATTTCCCTGAAAACTCATTTAGTTTGGGCTTGCCTTGTTCCTTTATAGGTTTGTTCATGTTTGGTTCTTTCAGCACTTATCATGTCAGATTAATCTGTGACCGCTCATAAATTTCCTCAGTTCCACAGTATATTGCAAAATACCTGCAATATTCTTATCATCAGAACAAATGCACACCTACACTGTCCTACTAAATGTGAAAAGTGGGCAACTGTAAAGTGGCATAAAATAAGGATAAATATTTGACAATGTAGGCACAAAAAACTGAGTAAGAAGTGTAAAATAGTCTGCCAAATACTGTTCCCACGCCATTGTCTGCATGAGCAGCATTTTAATAGCTCCAGATGAATACCATTGTTTGGAGCTATTAGACAGCATTATCCGGGAAAGAGAGCACATTCATCAAGCAGCATATTCTCCACATGGCAGATTTATTTGGTAAAAGTTTATATTCACCAAAGTTCTCAATATTTGGCCACAGGACACTGAGGGGTCCTGGAGCGTTTAGCAGGGCGTCATTGGCCAGCACATGAAAAGTTCACAAAGATTGTTTAGATTATATCTTTCTTTCTTTTCTTTCTTTTTTATTGAATCCAGGAAACCATGATGTTTCGTGTTCAATTTATGAATATATCCTTAATGTGATAAGGTGCACTGTTCCATTAAATAATGAAAATATGCATGTGGTTGAAATACACCTACATTTATTCGTCATTAGTATCAAAACCTGCTGTCAAAATACTTGAATACCCCCCTTTTTTAAAGCCAAAGCCTTTTTAAAGCCAAGCTTCAGGATGGAGTCAATGAAGTGAGTGAAGGGGAAATAAAAAAAAACATGCCAGCATTTGATCTTTCACATCTGGCATATACGCAGACATTTGTTTTCTTTGTTGTCTTCAACTATCAAGTTAAAACCTGTTCATCTCATTCTAATTTGCAGAGAAAAGATATTAAACTTTTACTTAACCAAACACCAGAAATAAAGCTGTTCAACACCCAGCCAGTCAAGAACCATTTACCAGAGGTTAACCATTTAAAACCAACGTTAGATTCATTTGACAGATATTTGCATTGCAAAGGATAATCACCATAGCACTGCATGCATAATTGGAGAGGTGAGTGAAGCCCATAATTAAACTAGCCTCTTCTCTCATTTGACTAATTAATTGTAATTAGTTAAAAAAAATACAATTAAGGAATTTATTTTTTGCTTGTGTAGACAAATTTGAAAAATATTTGGGTATTTTGGCCACTTGCCCATCTCAGGTTTTGTTTTGAAAAAGAGGAAGTTCTTATCTGACAGCATGCTACTAACCTCATGTAAATGTTTGGTTTTCACTTATTCGCCAGTCTCACTGACTTACTTACTAAATCAGGATACAATTGTTCAAAAATTTAAATAAATAAAAAGGAAGTTGTGCACACATTACCATGTTGAAAATTCCATCTCTTGAAACTAATCAGCTCATTTTTAAAAAACTAATGAAATTCAGAGTACATCCCAGAGCCTCACATCTGTTACATTATTACTGTGTTTGATTAATCATGATATGTGACACGAGGAAGATATGGGGTTTTGGGAGCCTAAACGGATTTTAAAAGCTTTCACTTTACTTTTTGTTGGCTGTGGCATTGATCAAATGGAAATGGTGAATCTGGAGTAATTACACCAAATGGCTTGAAAGAAAGAATATTTGTCTGCCTCTCTCTGTGTGGGAGGAGAAAACAGACCATTAATCCCAGAGAACTCTGAGCTAACACGTAAATTGTCAAAATCAAACATCACAAGGTACACACAGCGAAAAAAGAAAAAAAGATGAGGGGACTGCATTAATTAAAATTGCGCATTTCATATGTGCAGGTAAAAGTAACAGGTAAGATATGGTTACACACGAGACTGTTAAAGATAACTTAGGTCAAGGAGTAAAACTGCATAGTTTCAGTGTAACTGAAAATAAATGTCCTTTGTCTAACAGCAACAACACTTAAATTGAGGAGAATTTTATCAGTATTTCCAATGTTAAAAATCCGCATCCTTCAAAGGATTTAAAATATGTATCCTTGAAGTAATGTCACTCAAGACTTTAAATCACTACATTCATTTAGCTGAGATGACTTTTAATAATAAGTGCTATAGATCATTGTCATAGCCGAGCTCTAACTTGTTAGGTGGTTTAATCCTTAGAGAGAACAAGAGAGGGAAAGAGGTAACATATCCCTTATGATCTAGTTCAGTATCACTTATCTCTTCTTTATGGCCTAATTAGTTGTCTAATCGCCTCCTAAGGACATTTTTTATTATTCTCTGTAGAACAGTGAAGACAGTAAGACAGGAGGTGTGTCTACGTCTGTGTGTTTGTGTGGTGCTCGGGGTTGCAGAACGTCTGTGTCTGAGATATTGAGCAACGCTGCATACACCAGTACACCTTGTGATGCAGATTATTTATGGATGCCTATCATTTTGTTTACATTAGGGCAGGGTTCATGTGTAGTTTGGTTGTTTTATGACAGCACATGTAACTGTAAATGTTACACTCAACAGCTGGTCAGAAAGTCACCAATGTTTCTGAAATTGTGTTTTTGGATAGTTGGCTGATTTTTATTTTTTTTTACATACATTAATGGTTGGTTTGTGTAAATGTTACATGTGAAAACCTGTTTTAAAGAACAGCAGAAGTTTTACCTTATCCAAGATTTTTAGGAGGTTAAGTCTTAAAGATTTGTTTTTACCAACCTGGCTAAGCTGTGATGGGTTAAAGAAAAATGTCTCCTAATGCATAGTGTGTCCACCAGTCCCCTGCTAGACTCAAATGCAATTTCTGTTTTTCACTTCCAGTCTTATTTTTTGTTGTTCATCATCAGATTTCATGTTTACAACATAGATGCAAAAAGATTTCTTATGAAGTTAAACATGTGACAGAGCTTAACCAAAATAGAATAAAGGCTTCAATTTAGACATGAACTACTTAGTCATAAAAACAGGTAGAGAGACGCGGCAAGGAGAAGTATCCCCTTTGTCTGCTGTTGTAAGTAGATACAGATAATGTTTGCTTCAGTTAGCAATATTTTCTAATGTCTATCTCTTAATCTGCTTCAAGTATAAAAGCTTGTCTATGGGTCACTTGGTTGGACTTTTCTTTTATTGTTTGAGTACACATTGTATCAAACAAAGAACAAGCTAAATGTTATCGTAGAGGAGATAAAGAAAACTGAACTCTGCTTTAACAGAATATGAGCTCAGTTTATGACAGCATACGGTGTTGTAAACTGTGTCACATCATTAATATACTACGTGTTAACCTGCTTTGTTCTCGCCCAGTCATGTGGCCACAATGATTTAGTCAGATTCTGCACCTGGGTGTTAACATCTGCCTATCTCAGCCATATCCAGCATGTTTATAATGAGAGCTTAGGTTCAGTAAACACCTAATATTTTCCAGATGTTGACATGTGCTTTTGTTGAGATAAAACTAACAAGCCACTAAAGAGAATATTGTTTAGTGCCTCCAAATATGTCAAAAAACTGAGATGACAATTGCCTTCACGAGAGGCTCTTTTGTCAAGACCTGTTGTGCATTTGATGCGGAAGAAGCATGTGAAGGCACACACGCAACTTGCGAGATTCCGCTGTTACCAGTCTTGCACAAGAGTTGATGGAAACACACTTTAAGGATTTGAAGTGATCAAGTAATTGCACTTGACAGCTTTCAGCCGGGAAGCTGAGCAGGGAGGTTTTCTTTTTTTTAATGGATTAGTTTGAGTTTGAGTTGTGTTGCAGACACTGAATTGTGCGTACAAAGTTGTGTGGGAGTTTTTGGTTAGCAAGATCCCACATTCTCATTCACGCACACATTCTAATTCAATAGATTTTATATGTGGAATTATTTTTGACAAATGAATGTGGATAGAAATCCTTTGACTTGGGCAAATATTTGCTCTGATGAATGAATCTGTAATAGGTATAATGTCTGGCTTCTATTTTCTTAAGCATTTCTTTGTGACTAAGGTGTTCTTAGCACATCCAGTTGAGTCTATTCACCAATCAGGCTTTGTGATGCAGCAAGCCCTGGCCTTCATTAGCTGAATATGTGTAAATCATTTTATCTTGGTGACTTGTTATAATAAGGGAGGGGTAAACAAAGTGAGGATTTATATTTCTTCTTCCTTTTGCATTTCTAATGAATCAGCTTGTTGCTCATCTTTACTAACAATTCTTTGTATTCCCAACCTTCAACAGTGAACCTGCTGGATTCCCGCTCTGTGATGGGAGACCTGGGATGGGTGGCCTACCCTAAGAATGGGGTGAGTATACCTCTTTCTAAGATGTATCGAAAAGGTGTTGATTTATAAAAGTGTGGGTGAGATTAGACAAATACTAAATCTCCATTTTTACAGATGCTGCAGTCAGCTGTTAGCAATTATGATGCTTTTGATTCATGATTAGTGATCTTTTTTTTCTTACCCATTAGGAAAGTAAACTCATTTGTGTGTAAATCAAAAGACACTTATAATTATAGTTTACACTGAAGCATACTGTAAGTTATTCTTTTGTTTTATCAAGGTGAAAGATCATTTTATTTCCAAGAACTTTCAGTTCATTATCAGGGTAAATTGAATTCATGAATAATATATCGAAAGTCACCATGGAATATTTTATTCTCAAGCCAGGAGTTGAATTTCCATTTCCAAGTATTCCCAAGGTGAAGGCTAATTAGAGAATGACTTACTAGACTTACTAAATTGTTATTTCATGGTATTATATAGTGTATTTTAATGAGGAAAAATGGTGCTTTAAAAATGATTAATGTCTTTTCGATTTTCAATACTACCTTAGAACATCAGACATTAAGCTACAACTGAGTCTGTCATACTTACGTGAAAAATGGAAGTGTGGAACATCTGGGGGTTTACAGTGCCGTGGCTTATTTAAACAGAAATGTTTTGTGCATCGATTTGATCCACATTAAAAATCTCCTACTGGCAAATCTTCTCTGAAAAGATGCAGCTATACACACCGTACCAATAGTGCTGACCATAGCATTTTCTTAGCTTTGAGCATTCAAATCACAGCCCACTCTGTGGCGGTATGTAGATGGGAAAGATAGTGCTGACAAAAGCAGCCGTATGTGCAATCATATTAATGAAGATTTCATTATAGCGTGCGAGTTTTTAACAGTACAGCTGCATAAATAACTACGTTTAGGGGAGATGGAGAGAGGAAATAAAGGACTTCATTAGACAATCCAAGGATCCCTTAACGATGTCTTAATTAGTTGTTATGTTTATATTCAGCTGCTTTTTAAGACGACTCGTTTTGGGGGGTTGTCTAACAAAGACACACCAAACATGTCTTTATTTCCCAGTTGGCCATTATAACGTGTTCAGTGTTGGTACAACAGCACACTATTTGCAGTCTTGGACTTTTTTTCACACAAGCACACACTTTCACACTTCAAATTTTGGCTAAATAAGTACTTGAAAAGGCACGAAAGTTATTTATTTAATGGTTTTTTTAAGTCTCATGTTCCAGATGGCTTGATTTATTCCTGGTTTTCTCCTCTTCCCTTCATCCCCATCATTGCCTTTACTTCCATTCTTCCATGTCCCTGAACATGTGCAAGACTCCTCATCTCCAATTTCTTCTTATTCTTGTCCTCTACTTGCCTTTGACTCTTACTCTTCTCTTTGCTTCCTTTGGCATTGTTTTTTTTTTTTTAAATAAAGATTTGACAGTTTTTTAAACTTGAATTTAAACAAAAGGGATTAAAATAAGAGCTTTAAATGTGTCTTAAAATGTGATGGATGACCTTGAAAAACTTGGACAGATTTCAGAGAATGCAGTAACACCAAACACAGCATAATTACTGTAACAGATAAATGTCTTGAAGTAGGAGAGTGAAACACTCTAGTGATTTACATGGTAGCTTGAAATTGGATACTTGGAGTGGAAAATCATGAATACTGTGTTATAAAATCCTGTTTCTAAAAGCTGGTTTGTGTTTACGATGAGTTCCTTGAACTTTGCTGTTTAGAGTTGTTGTTTCTTCGCTTCTTTATCCACATCTTTTCTCTATACACAAGCTCAACATTAACCGAAGTTTAAAAAGACCTCTGGAAGTCTAATCTAATTTGGAAGTCTGAGTGGAAAAAAATCACCAGGCCTCGCTGGCTGGTACCCAGAGTTATTTTTGTTTATTGAGACTTGGATCTTTATTCTGGCAATATGGAAAGAGAAGTAGGGAGAACTGGATATATAGAACGATAAAATGGGATTTTTCCAGATGAAGATATGCATGAGAAGCATGAGAAACCAGTATTTCTTTGATCTCGAGAACAGAATGCTTTCATCTTAAACTATTTTTGATAGAGGAGAAAGTTCCCGAAATAAGGACAATAGCAATTGGAAATTGGAAATCTAAAAGGTAAAATATAGTAGCTTTATTTTCACTGGGATGTAATCATAGGTAGAGAGCGGATGCTAAGGCAATTATTGAACTTGTTGTGGTGTTGTGTGTTCATGTGAATGGGGGAAAGACCAAAACAGCTTTTTAAAACAGGCTGTAAACATGCTACTGTTTTCTGCTTATTTTACCCTAAGTTCTATTAGGATTGACTTGAGGCCAAGCCTCATCTGGCCAGTGAAGAAACTGCACTATTTGGTTTCATTTTTCAGCACCAGAGACTGACAATTGTTTGCACATGAAAAGACTGAGCAAGAAATGCTGTCGTAATTGAGGCTAAACATGGAGGAGTTTTGATTCATCAACATTTGAACTTTTTTTCAATGTTGATATCAACTGTATATCTCCCTATTGCCAGTGGAGGAGCATTTACTGATAGTTTGGATATGACTTAATTATGTTTAGATGTTTAGGGTCATATAATAAATTCTAGTTATGTGCTCTACATAAAAAAAGACCACCACGCACAGTGCTGTTCAAATATCTTGGGCCACCAATTCTTTATGTTTTGCTAGGAAAATGGGGAGTGTGTGCAGGGTTTTATTGAAATGTGCAAACATACATGCATTATATATAATGCAAAAGCAGAGTTTGTACAATTCTAATGAGCTGGAAAGTCAATATTTAGTATGACCACCTTTATTCTTCAATACAGCCTCAGGCAAGTTCCCTTGTAATTTCTTTAAGTAGTCTGCAAGAATAGTTCTTCTGGGTTCTTGAAGGACATTTTAAAAGTCCTCTCATGCTTTCCAGATAGTATTGATATTTCTTTGTTGATAATTCCACACAATTTTGACAAGATCTCCAACACCGCTGGCAGAAACGCAGCCTCAAACTATGACAGAGCTTCCACCATGTCAGACACTCACTGTTGTACCTCTCTTCTGACCTTGTTCTTACGTGTTGACAGTGATTTGAGTCATTTTTTTATAATTTGGATTCATCACTCCATCAGACCCGTTTCTACGTAATTCAGCCCAGTTCCTTTGTAATTTAGCATTCTTCAACCATTTCTCCCTGTTTCCCTTCCTTAAGAATGGCTTCTCTACAGCCACCCCCGGGAAGGGCCTTGTTCCATATTTCTTAAGGACTTTCAAATACTGTTCATCTGCTGTTGTTTCCTCTAGTTCTTGTTTTACTGTTACTATTTTATGCCTGTCAGACTGTGTTATTGTTGACATTTTTCATAGCTTTAACTAAATAAATTAGAAATTTGTGTGTTTTTGCAACAGGGTGCTTGTAAGAAAGTGTCTAAAGGTAGAATTTAAAGTTAATTCTTTGCTAAATGATCTGTTATGTGTGGACAAAACACTGGACTATTCCTCCAGATAGGGACCTTTTTTGCCTGAATGATTCATAGGTGAGATTTAAGTGGCTTAAAAAAACCAACAACAAAAAAAATCTCTGACAGTGGTTAAATACAAGAACTGGACTGAAAATGTGTGAAAAGGTATCCATTTTCCAAATAAAAACTTTCAGAAAGCCTGGAGAACAATTGCTCAAGACCACTTTAAAAAAATTACAAGAACCTCAGACTCCTTGGAAGCAAAATATAAAGGCAGGAGGGGTGGTTTCAGACTTTTGAATAGGACTGTAACTTTGGCACATAATAATTAGAGAAACTGGCCAAGATATTTGTGGTATCCTCGACATAATTAACTGCTATTTAAGTATATTTATTACACCCAAAATTACTGATACCTTTTATAATTGGCTTGTTATAGTGACAAAATACTTCATTTGTTTAAGTGTTTTGTAGTCTTATGAAATTATAAACAGCTTCAGTACTTGGAACTCTGAAGTTCATGATTCAGAACTTTTCAGTTTCTAACAACACGCTGTACAATTAATCTTTTACGTTTAACTGCTCACTGATTAGGTAATCAGTGAGTCATTCAACTCTACCATACAGTTTCATTTATGAGGTGAAATTTAAAAAAAGCAAAACCAGACTAAATTGATGTAATCACTGATTCCCTTGGCTGAACAGCCAGTTAGAGAGCTCTTTTTCATCAGCTGTATCCACTGATTCACTGTGCTCAATTGACCGAAGATAAAGACAGGCTAACGCCAAAAGTACCGAACAGACTTCAAGAACTGTGGCTGAGCACAGATGCTAAATGATATCCCAATGACAGCTTACAGCAGGCTTGTTTTGTGCAGCAGATTATATACTATTTAGCTGATTTTCTTTCCAGTTACAGTAGAAAGATGAAAGGAAGACAAGGTGAGTTAGAAAGAAAAGAAAGCGGACAAGTTGAAGTGAATGGGGAAGCCAAATAAGTGTTGCAGTGTTGCAAGAAAGACAAAGTAGTTTGAAAAAATTAGAGAGGTTAACTGAAATCAGGGAAATATTGGAAGATGAGAAGTCAGAGGAGGAAGAAGGCAACCTGCATTCACTTTGTTAGACTTTAAGATTGTGTAATTAAAGTAAGAATAAAGGACACAAAGGGAAAACGATGATAGACATGGGTGAAAAAAAATAAATCAGGGGAATGAGAGAGGAGGCCATAGATGGAAAGAGGTGGTGTGTGTGTGTGTGTGTGTGTGTGTGTGTGTGTGTGTGTGTGTGTGTGTGTGTGTGTGTGTGTGTGTGTTCCTCTGCAGAGACCATGTTGCAGG
>NW_005187433.1:1774551-1799628 GCF_000239375.1 Pundamilia nyererei | reverse complement strand
GGGGAATGAGAGAGGAGGCCATAGATGGAAAGAGGTGGTGTGTCTGTGTGTGTGTGTGTGTGTGTGTGTGTGTGTGTGTGTGTGTGTGTGTGTGTCTGTGTGTCTGTGTGTCTGTGTGTGTGTGGGGAGTAGTGGCACTGGTAGTGTTAAGAAGAAAAAGGGCCAGTTCTATTACAGTGTCATGATGGTCAGCAGTAATGGGTGATAATAATAAGTTGGTTACAGCGTTGTAGACTTACAGCCAGAAAGGCACTCAGCACAACCACAGGGGGTCTTCAGACTAGATGTGACACACAAAAATACACATATAACAGTCCAAAAAACCCCAAAACTAAACACACACACTAATGAGGAGCTAGAAGGATGCCTATAGGGGAGTTGGTTTTTTTTTTAGTTTGGAGCAAAGTGGAGATGAAATGACACACAAATGAAAGAGATCTTAATCTCTTTAGACTGAGTGTTGGGACCATTTGCACTCCTACAGGAATAGCAGCTTTTCCAAATTGGCAAAAAAAATTCCAAGTCATGCAGATAGTTGTGCTTTAGTGTGACAAAGTAATGACATATATGTGCTTCTCAAAACCCTGCTGCTTGACAAAATATATTGTTGTTAGCTTACCATTAGCTCTGTGAAAATAGATTGAAAACCAATGTAACATAAAGTTGTCCTGATTGATGTAATTGGTCACAGTTGTTTCTGAGGTACTAGGATATTGTCTAAGTCTTCTGAAAAACATGACCTGGTAAATCCACTAGTTTACTGTCGGTGGGGATAGAAAATCATTCCCCTTTCACATCATGAAGAGGCAGTCTGCACACAAAGTTAGGTCTATGCACTGAATCGAGAGGTTATTTCTGGAGTGATTGAGAAGGAAGAAAGTAAAGTTGAAATAGATCTAGCATTAGGTGAGTTTATTGTGTGATTAACTTTTAGACTGACTGTTTCAATACATTCCCTCACATTATGAATGTGGTTCTGCAACTGCAACCTTACTGCTGTGCTGTTCTGTGCACAGATCAAAGTGTGTTCCTCCAGTAGGTGCAACTAAAAAGTCTTAGAGCAGTCTGTTTCTACATCAGCGGCATTTTCTGGAAAGCCAAAGCATGAACCTTGGTAACATTTTGTTACTCATTTTAGTGGCGGTTTGCTTGTAAATGGGTTATGCTAAATAATTGTTTGATTATTCACTTTAAAGTGTTAGCTCAAGTATCATATCCTATTTACATTAGTAATTAAACTCTATAAATACAGTTGAGCTACAAAGTGGGAGGACTCCCAATTGCAACAATGGCAACACCACTTCCAAGCACACATGCCGAACCAATTTGTTCAAGGCAGAGTGAGAGGAGGTCGTCTGTTCAACTCCCCGCTGGGATACCAATAATGACGCTATGTGGCTCTGTGTGTGTGTGTATGTGTTAAGCTGTGTAAATCTCAGAGCAGGCTTGTGGATCTGTGCGATCTAACAAGTAAGAGGCTTAATGTCTGTACTGGGACTGACTGGGCTGAGGTCTGGTGGAGATGGGGACTGGCACACAATTAAAAACAGATATCTTTGAATAGTTTGCACTCCATATATGTGAAGACCCTCATTAGCATAATACACTCAAACCACCAATCAAGACCTAGGTCTAAGCTGAACTCAGGAACAAAGTTTAAATCCTCAAACAGCGTTTTAGTAAATCGCATAAGATGATTCGCTTTCCAACAATTTCATCAAGACTAAAAGTGAAATTGCTTGTTACAAAGATAAAGGTGCAAGACTATTAACACACTGTGTGCACACAATATCTATAAATACTTAAATGTCTGCATCCATTATCAAATGATTCTGAAACTGAATAATTACAATCAGAAAACAAAAGAGACAAAACAAAAGAGACACACTTAATCAGGGAAAGTGTAAAAAAAAAAAAGACAGCTGGAGAACGAGACAGGGAGAAGAGAGCGAAAAGATAAAGACAGAGGGTTGTATACAATGGATCAGCAAGGATTGATTAATATGGGCTATTAAGCCATAACACCAGATCATAGTCTGGTCCCTCTGGCCATATTACAGTGACATGATGAAGTGCCTATATTAGTCATGAGAGAGGGCTAGTGATGCAGATAATAGCCATCTCCCACGAGACCTGCAGAGGGAATTAATGCTGCTGTCTGACACACGCACACATGCATGGATGCATATGCTCACACACACTTGAATGCTGACAAGGTAATTTGCATATATGCACATGCAGAAATGGATTCACACAGACACACACATTCTCCTTTAGAGATATGGTGCTACAGATGAACACACAGGTGCAGGTTAAATCCTCTTTTTTTTTTTTTGCTGACAAGAACGCCACCCCTCATTCATGGTAAATGCATATGTACCCTTTAACACGATCTCATTCCTTTCTCTCTATTGCAGTAGGAGGAAATGAGGTGGAAGTGATGAGGATTATTTTGCTATCTATACCTTGACACACACACACTAACATGCATGCACACACACACAAACACACCGTTAAAATTTCCACACCAGCGTTAATCCTTTCAGAAAAGCATTTCTGTTGCTCATTCTTAAAGTATTACCACAGTGTCAGATTCTCTGTATGAGTATAATTTCACATTTTTAAACAATACAGGCAACATACTAGAATTTACTGTTTACTTCATTGTTATATGTAGAATTATAAGCATGCTTAATTAGACAAGTTTGTCGTAGTAGACTGAAAATGTTATGATGCAATACTGTAAGTGTGTTACTAAGGATGACTTATGGTTTTGAAAAAAAATGTGTTTTATACTTTATACATTTTGGTAATATTGTACTGTGTGTTACACTCTTACATTTTTAGAATAAGATGGTACATTATTAATATTAATATTAAGTTTAAGTTTAAGACTAAACTGTAGTTGGGCTGACTGTTGGTAACTGTTAATGGATTAATTTAAAAAATCAGAATGCTAAGAACTACCGATATAAATTTGAGTTTTAAAATACGATTATCCCCACACACCTATTAAATTGATGTTGTGACTCTTTGGAGGTTCAAGCAGTGACCATAGTAAAGTAATATTCACACATTGATGCATTAGCTACTAAATATTCTTGTATATAACAAATTTAAAGCCATTTCATCAAAACATTTTTCTGTACTTTAAGCACGTTGTAAAATTGACTTTAGTGATGTTTTGAATGCAGGATGTGCATGGGAATATTAAGCATTTAATCATTTGAAAGGAACAAGGTCTTTCCACTAATATTTTGGGGTTTTTTTTCTTTTTCAGTGGGAGGAGATTGGGGAAGTAGACGAGAACTATGCTCCCATCCACACCTACCAAGTATGCCGTGTGATGGAGCAAAACCAGAACAACTGGCTCCACACCAACTGGATCCTGACTGAGGGTGCCCAGCGGGTATTTATTGAGCTCAAGTTCACCCTGAGAGACTGCAACAGCCTGCCAGGGGGTGTCGGGACCTGCAAGGAGACTTTTAATATGTATTACTATGAAACAGATGGGGACGAAGAAGAGATGGAGGAAGGAGAGATGAGAGATGGTACCGGGATGACAGAAGAGGAAGACAGGGCAATGAAGGAGAGCAGGTACATCAAAATTGATACCATAGCAGCTGATGAGAGCTTCACTGAGCTGGACCTTGGGGATCGTGTGATGAAGCTTAACACTGAAGTCCGCGATTTAGGTCCTCTGACCCGGAAAGGCTTCTACTTGGCATTTCAGGATTTAGGGGCCTGCATTGCTTTAGTCTCAGTGAGGGTTTTCTACAAACGCTGCCCATTCTTGGTGAAGAGCTTGGCTGAGTTCCCTGACACAATCCCAGGCTCAGAAGCCTCACAGCTGGTGGAGGTAGTGGGCCGCTGTGTCAATAACTCCCTGCCTTTATACGAGCCTCCCAGGATGCATTGCAGCACAGAGGGAGAGTGGCTGGTGCCCATTGGGAAGTGTGTTTGCCAGCCGGGATTTGAGGAAATCAACGGATCTTGTCAAGGTGAGAGGGTAAAGTTTGTTGTGAAATTGAGCTAATAAGATCATTTTGAATAAATCAGCAGCTTTTAAGATGATTAATTGAAGTTAAAGATCCAGTTTCTTAATCTGTCTAGTCATCACATTATTTTGTTACCTTTTTAGGGCTGTGGGTGCACATACATGTTTGTTTGTTTTGGTTGCTGTCTTCATCCTGTGTGTATTTTCATATCCATGCACATGTTTATTTTTAGTATAGTGTGCTTGAGTGTGTGCATGGATTTGTTTATTCTTTTAGTAAGAGTGCTTCTTACGCTGTTGCTGCGTGAGTCTGTGAGTGTTTCTTTCTAGCTTAGTGGAGGGTATTCCCCTGTGGCCTGCAGCACTTTGCTGCTCTCATACTGTTCTGCTCCAGCTCGTGCCCAAACATTCCCACCACTGACCTTAACTGCTATTTCCATGGGTACCTAGGGTCTATGTATTTTTCTCTCCTTTCAACCTCTTCAGTCTTCCCCTACGCTGCCTTTAAATTACTCAATTATTTGCACGCTAAACTCCACTTATGCAACTGAGAGTAGCTTTGAACGGCATGGTGGACTTTAAGAAGAAGAAATTTCAGAGAACATTCGTTACAATGGCATGACGCTATGTGATACAGTAAAGTGAAATGTGTGATTTGGTCACTCTTTGTGCTTTTTATTTTCACACAGTCTTCTCCCAAGTAAGTACCAGTCTCTAGTGATTAAATACATGATTTGTTTGTGAGCTACTGATGTGGAAGTTTTATTCTTTAGCTTTTCTGATTTAGATATGTGCATGTGGAAACTGGATTGAATGTTAAAGGAGGGTGATTGGCAGATGACAATATGTGAAAGAGGTCTAATAGTAGGGTTTTTTTTTCTTTCAGAACCAAAAGAGAACTAAGCTTTGATTAGTTCTCAATAATCAAATGGTAAAAAAGTGAACCATCTCTCCAGTAGCTCTACAGTAGCTTCACTTTGTCAGATATGAAATATCTGTGGGGAGATCATTAGGAAATAGCTGTCAGTAGGCCACTGGCCTGCCTGAAGTCATTCTCCCACAGACCGTACAGACAGCCAGACTACTGTTACGGTTACAGGCTGAGAAGGCAAAAAAAAAAAAAAGTTCCAGAACAGCATTTTTGTGATCATGAATATTAAGAACCAATTACTGTCTCAGTATTATTAAAAGAAAAAGGATAATTTTTGAAGCTATACTGCTGTGTACTACTGCATGAATACTGGCTGGAATGCACATGCAAAAGATAAAAGAATGGCTCTACAGTACTGTGATTACCACTCATTAGCTTGCCACCTAATTATACACAGCTAATTATGCTTTACAGACTTCTGCCATTTGATAACTTTTGATTTGACCACTTGTGTCAGCTGAAGCCTGGAGAATATTCACAATTACTGTACACTGTAAGTACAGCAGTTTCGCTGAAAAATGACGCAGACTTTTTGTTACTTCTTGTGCCTCGTTAACATATTTTACATGTTTTGATGCTTGACTCAAGGACTTAAATTTTTTAACACCTACTTGCACATTTACTTCTGTTTTAGTTGTTGGTCACGCTAACGCTTTTAGTTTATTAAACAGACTGCAGCTGTGTTTTTCCATGCTAACAATGCTGCTGTTGGCATTCAAGTCGGTTCTAAAAACTTGATGGATTGTTAAATAATGATGTGAAGACTTGACTCAGGATCTGCTGAGTGGTGTAGTCTTGATTCCTTAGTACCGTCTATAGGCAAATATTAGCATGCTAACATGCTAAACTAAGAAAGAAACATTATAAGCCTTGGGCTAAACGGGCCCTCACCAGACATGAGCTTGTACTTTTTTTGTCTTGTGAGGTCTCTGGTACGAGGCCTGGCTACAAAGGGTTTGTCATCAAAGTACTTTGCTGCACCTTATGCTGGAGGGAAGCTCCCAAACTTCTGTAGCCTTGTGCACTTTCTCTACATGCTATGCATATTCACATTCATCATTCTGCAAGTAAAACAAAATGCAAAACAAAGGAAAACTTTTTTGATGACTTTTTTAAAGTAACAGGACAGTGACATCATTACAGAGTATTAAAATACAAAAAAAGAAAAAGAAAGAAAGAAAGAAATCTATGAATTCCAAAAGGTTTCCACCCAAAATGGCTTGGCAAGCATATAACTGCAAAGGGATTTGCAAATGCATGAAGCTTGCCTGGACAGCACAAAAGATTAAAACTGTACTTCGGTGGTGTAGGCTGAGCTATAAAGAGAACAGTCAAAAAGCAGCACTCCCTTTGTGCACTTTTGTAAAGGGTTGTGAGGTGTTATTTTGATGTCACTGTAATAAAATCTGACCCTGCCTTGTCTTGCAGCTAACTGCCTCCACGGGCTCTTTCTTTCTGCCTTCTTGTGCCAGAACAAAGTTACAGGGTTTACCTGGTTTTCATGGTGTCTTTCCAAGCTCCAAGGAGTGTTCTGAATTCTTAGAAGATGAAGTTGTGTGATATGCAAATTTTTTCCATTAGTTAAACCTTCTGGAATAAAAACAAATCTCGGGAGCTCGCAGTAATATCATTTATCTCTTTTTTTCGCAAATTGTAGTCCATATTTACAGCAAGCTGAAGTGAAGTGAGTAGAAAAGATTCCTCACTATTAATTAGGCTACAGGGGGATGTTTTTCGTCTTTACAGTTTTGTATACAGATGAAACTGTTAGAGTGACACGTACCCTTTGAAAATGTCTACAGAGAGAAACATGGCAGGGTTTCCTCAGTAGCAGGTTTGTAACCATATGTGTTCTCTGCCTTAGTAAACAGTTTTTCATGTGTATTTCAGTCAGTCACATTGGAGTGTAAAGTGTTGATTTCTGTTTTTCAGACACTGAAAGAATTCCTGGACTCCATACTGCTAGAAGTCATATTTGGTGTCTTTTTATGGACAGCACAGGAGTAGTTTCTAGCTAAGAAATGGTTGTCGTACAGATCTGTTGAGCTGGATTTTTAGAACCTTAATTTTAATTGTATGCTCTTTCAGTGGATATGTGCTATTAAAAACGAATAGCACTTTTTAAAGAGAGATGCCTCATTGGTAAAAACTACATTTTATGTGTAGACAGTGAATCAATGGATTGAAGGTCAGAGGACACTACAGTGAGTGAGAAAATGTGTAAACCCTGGCTGTATTGGCAGTGTGTGTGCTGCTTAGTAGAGCATGATTTAATGTTGCCTTTGTGAATGTAGGACAAAACTCATTATGGACAGCTCTTCATCCTCCTTTTTGTCTTTATCTTTCTCACCTCTCTTGCTCTATCTCATTCACACGTCCATTTTTTTTCTCACTCCTTTGGTGTGTGTCTTTCTCTGTACCTTGGTTTGTCCATTACCCGGTCATTTTGCTCTTGCATTTCTTAAACCCTTCATATGTCTGCTTCTTTTTCTTCTTTGACTGCCTATCATTCATTGTTTCTCCATCCTACTTTTTTCTTTTTCAGGTTCTGCTATCCAGTGCATTTGCACTCTCCTGCTCTTGCAGCTGTCTTTGACTCTTCCCTCACTTTTTTCCTCAGTTTAAAAGATCTGCCTCTTTCACTATCAACACATCACACAACTGTCTTTACTCTGCATCTGGGAGATACATACACACAGCACCCACACATATACTTTTCTCTCAAAAGTTCATCTCTATTTGTGGAAATAACTCAGTCACCAAACAATTGTAGCATGTAAAGGAGAATCTGAGCTGTTAGGGATTTATGAAAATGGTGCATCATCCCTGTGGAGCAGCAACTGTGTGGCCATGCACTGCTGGATTTGTTGCAGTTTATTTATTGTTCCATTCTGCTACTGTCCAACTTTGTGCTACGTTTGACAGCACACTTAATATCATTAAATTATGCATCATCGTGCATCATAAAATCCAGTTTTTTTGTTTTGCTTCTGCACAAAAAAATGAAAAATACATATAAATACATATATATATATATATATGTATACACTCTATAAATAAATGTCTTGTAAAAGAACAAATTTGGTATATCATAATAAATATGAATGTACATTCAGCCTTTTTGCTGCTATCCTGCAGCTTTGTAAGCCTAATAGGACTGAAGGGAGGATGGCAGCACATCCATGGGTAGATGGTTTGATGGATAGACAGAGTGATGAGAGGAGTACAGAGAGAAGTGAAGGCAAAACAAGGGGACACAAGATAAATTGGAGATTTCTCACCACAGGGTGTGAGGGCATGGAGACAAAGAGATGGATGAGTGTTGTTCCAGGGGTGATGGGGATAGAGAATGGATAACTGTGGATAGAAATGGCAGATGGATGAAGAGAGAGAAAAGAAGGAAGAGGGTATAGACTGACTTAGTCTTTGAAATGAGGCCTGTTTGATTGAATACTAGAGAGAATAGAAAGAAACACTGGAAGAATGCTTGAATTAAGGGTTAACTAAATAAGAGCTAAATAGAAAGGCAAATATATTAGCTTTGTCAGGACATGTCACACAAATCGGGTTAGTAAAATTAACATTTTCCTTTTTTACATCAACTCAGCCCTCAGATGGGTTAAGAATAAACCCAATTTACATTTAAATTATTTAGTCTACAAAATGTCAGAAAACAAAAATTACAAAAAAGTTACACAACCTTAGAGTCTGCGGTCTTGTTTACAAAAGATACTATTTTATATGAGAGTAACCATACAAAAAAGAGGAGGCATTAAATTCTCACATTTGAGCCGGTTGGCTATTGGAATATACAATGTAGCAAAATATTTTTGATGTGCATTAACAATGTTTAACATTGAAAACGTTACATAAACAAATGTTTAAATTGGTGCATTAATGGCCTTGTCTTGCTGCATTACCATATTGAAATGGCAATGGAAACTGAATTTATTTTTCAGAACAAGTCCCAAGAAAGTTTGACATCATCAGAACAGTTTGAGAAGCCTCCATGCTAAACCACTATCAGAGCAAAGGCCTGCAGAGGCTAATTGGACGGCCTCAACCTAAATATGTAGATATGTTGGCATAACTTATTGATCTGTCAGTCTTATATAAGATGATCAAAAGTCCAGTCACCAATATGGTGGACACATACTTGAAAACACAATCATGATTGAATTGTTGATGAGAGATGTTGAAATGGTGGAATAAGGCCTGAAATATATTTGAATAAATTGTTTTTGGAGTGAAATTCATATAGGAAGAAATTCATCTACAGCTGCAATGATTAGAGATTGACTGGAATGTGGGCTGCATTGAAAGTAAATAATGGAATAATGGTATATGTGAGAGTAAAATGATGAAGTGGAATGATGCAATAAATATTGAAAGAAGCGTGCAGTGATAGAATAAGGGCTAGATTCAATGTGGAGAAAAGGGAATTCAGGATGACCAGGATGTTGGATGTTGAAAAAAAAAGAGCTAAATGCTTTGGATTCAGAATGAGGGGGAAAAGGTGGACTGAAGCAGGATTGAGCCTTTGTGATGTTTGGATTTGGGCTACACTGATTTCACATGACAAAAGAAGAAAGACTTAGAGGTACAATACGGGCAGCAATGTTGGGGGAGAGAGAAAGGGATGTCGGGGGAGGGGATGAGGAGAAAGACAGCAGATACGGGATGCAAATTAAAACAAGTGTGACTACTGGTATCCTTAATTAACAGAATTACTTGTAATAAAGAAAAAAAACCTGGTTGTGACTGGAAGGATATTACATCTTCAGGATACATCTCAACATTTTTTAATATTTTGTTTGGAGATAGTTGTCTAAGTGTCAGGGGTAGAGTTGGATTTCCTTTGACGATTCTTTGTTTCAGTGCCATGGCTCCCCTGATGTTCCTCTGTGTTTGCCTGCCTGTCAGACGTCACTGCAGCATATGTCAAACTTGATCTGGCCACAGTCGTGATGCTGCCATCAAAAACAGTCTCACTGGCGTAGTAATGTGAAGAAGCTTTCTGCCTTCTCCCTCTAGGGATTTATGGGGATAGTGAACAAGCAGCTCACACTTACAGTGTGAGGCTTGTGGTTGATGCTGTGGTGACAAGGGTATTACAGTCTCTTGCATAACACAGAGATACACACATGATCATGAAGCATCTGTCATTTTAGTAGAATTACCATCATGTGCCGATAAGGATCTGAGTGTGACATGAATACTCTGAGTGTTTTATTTTTTTCTGTGTATTTTCAAAATTGTTCAGTACATTACATTTTTTCCACTATATACAGGGAGTGCAGAATTATTAGGCAAGTTGTATTTTTGAGGAATAATTTTATTATTGAACAACAACCATGTTCTCAATGAACCCAAAAAACTCATTAATATCAAAGCTGAATGTTTTTGGAAGTAGTTTTTAGTTTGTTTTTAGTTTGAGCTATTTTAGGGGGATATCTGTGTGTGCAGGTGACTATTACTTGGACGCGTGTGATGGAGCATTGTCCTGCATGGAAATCATGTTTTTCTTGAAGGATGCAGACTTCTTCCTGTACCACTGGTTGAAGAAGGTGTCTTCCAGAAACTGGCAGTAGGACTGGGAGCTTGACTCCATCCTCAACCCGAAAAGGCCCCACAAGCTCATCTTTGATGATACCAGCCCAAACCAGTACTCCACCTCCACCTTGCTGGCGTCTGAGTCGGACTGGAGCTCTCTGCCCTTTACCAATCCAGCCATGGGCCCATCCATCTGGCCCATCAAGACTCACTCTCATTTCATCAGTCCATCAAACCTTAGAAAAATCAGTCTTGAGATATTTCTTGGCCCAGTCTTGATGTTTCAGCTTGTGTGTCTTGTTCAGTGGTGGTCGTCTTTCAGCCTTTCTTACCTTGGCCATGTCTCTGAATATTGCACACCTTGTACTTTTGGGCACTCCAGTGATGTTGCAGCTCTGAAATATGGCCAAACTGGTGGCAAGTGGCATCTTGGCAGCTGCACGCTTGACTTTTCTCAGTTCATGGGCAGTTATTTTGCGCCTTGGTTTTTCCACACGCTTCTTGCGACCCTGTTGACTATTTTGAATGAAACGCTTGATTGTTCGATGATCACGCTTCAGAAGCTTTGCAATTTTGAGACTGCTGCATCCCTCTGCAAGATATCTCACTATTTTGGACTTTTCTGAGCTTGTCAAGTCCTTCTTTTGACCCATTTTGCCAAAGGAAAGGACGTTGCCTAATAATTATGCACACCTGATATAGGGTGTTGATGTCATTAGACCACACCCCTTCTCATTACAGAGATGCACATCACCTAATATGCTTAATTGGTAGTAGGCTTTCGAGCCTATACAGCTTGGAGTAAGACAACATGCATGAAGAGGATGATGTGGACAAAATACTCATTTGCCTAATAATTCTGCACTCCCTGTAATGCATAGACCTACATCCTAAAAGGAGAGGAGAACATTTTCTTTCATCTCCCATGCTATTTCAAGTAGTACTTTTTTTCTCTTAATGGTAAGATTATAAGAAAAAAAAACTACAGGAGAAGAGGGAATGCTACTAGCAGCACATTGCTTGTACTAAGTTGGTCCCGCTATTGCATCAAAACTACCTTAATTTTTCATAACAGAAATTCAAGCAAATGCTTGAAATATCCTTCAGAGATTTTGGTCTATATTGGCATGATAGAACCATGCAGCTGATGCATATTTATTGGTGCACATCAATTATATGAATCACTGCTGTATCCTTAATTAAGATCTGGTGACCGTGGAGGTCATTTCACTATAGTGAACTCATTTTCAAGTTCAAGACAGTTTGAGATTATTTGAGGTTTGTGACATGGCACGTTATTCTTCTGGAAACAGCCATCAGAAGATGAGTACACTGGTAATAACCAGATGGACGTGGTCATCAACAATACTCGTTTAGGCTGTACTCAGTTGGTACTAACAGGTCCAAAGTTTAACCAGGAAAGATCCTGCACATCATTACACCATCCACCACCACCAGCTAGAACCCTTTATACATTGATGGTAGGATTGGCCTTACTTAGGTGCTTTCATGTTGTTTACACCAGATTCTGATGACAGACAACATTTTTCTAAACTTCTGTTGTCCATTTTTGATAACTAGATCAGAATTCACTGGACCCAAAACATCCAGTAGTTCAAGTAAGATACTTTCCAGCCTGTATCTATGTCTTTTTAATTCATGTCATATGAGTTTAGAGTATTCAGATTCCCATACAGAAATGTTCTGCCATCCCTCATCACAGTCAAAGATAAAGAGTGCAAATATCAAGTGGCAGGAAACCATCATCCCCTAAACTATGAATTGACTAGATTCATCAAGGAAAGAGCCACCATTATTCCTTTTAGATCCTGCTCAACTGGAATCTGCTAATGGCTTCTTTCATTGAACTCTTTCCTCCTGCATCATGCTCTCTCTCCAGCTTTCTCCCCACCCCCTTCCCCCCATCATCTCCACGTGGTGATGCTGTCATGACAACTAAAGTGCTTCCTGAGTGCTTGTTGGGTAAACTGACTTTCCCAGAAGAGCTTCCTCTCTTTTACCCTTGCCCCTGTTAACATGCATACACACCCACATGGTTTTATCTATACTTGTGAAGACCTTAATTGACTCATTGTCATTACCATACCTCTGACCCGAGCCATAACCAGCATAGCAAGTTGCATAATCCCATTTGTTACACTAACAGACAAATGCATCATCCTCACTCAGACAATACCCCTAAAAGAAAATCTCTTTGAAGAAAATGGGCCAGCCATTTGTCCTCACAAAGATGGAAGAGCAAACGCTCATGCACCCACACAGACACGCAGAAACACACGCACGCATTCCTGCAGTTGCTGAAATATTCATAAAATGCTTCATTCAGCAGAGCAAGGTTCTTTCCATGAAAGCCTGGCCATCTCCAGAGTCCGAGCCAGTGGAAGCTTAGTACTGATCATTTTGGCACTATATTACCCATAATGCATTTAAGAAAGGTGATGAGTTTCACCCGTTTTATAAAACCATCATAGCTCTACAGCAATGATGCAATGCAGGCATGCTATTTTTTGTGGTGAGTCAGGTGGATTATACCATACATGCAAATTTGTGAATTAAAAGTCATAAGAAATTCACAACCTAATTTTATACACGTCACATATCACTGTCATATCACCTTTTTGCAAGAGCATGGTTGTACAACTGAGATCCCGACCTTTGTACACCTAGTTTGTGGATCTGTGCAATTTTTCTTCATGCTTGTTGGTCCATTGATGGAGTCTAATATTTGGAAGTAAATTAATGTCAGCTAAATGCTGAAAGGGCACTATAGTATGTTTTATGGCTAGTTAAATTGTTTTCCCAAGACATCCAGTCAGCATATTATGATTTATCACACATTTCTTATATTTACTCTTTTTCTCTAGACACTTACTGAGCCAATACATTGGGTTTGGTTCGAAAGCTATTGTGACCTGGATGCTTGACCTTTGGGTTTCTGCTCGTGGTCTGATTGTGAGAATAAATGAGTTGTGAACAATGGCCTCCTCTGTCAACCAACAGAAAGGAAAACCCCATTCACTCGATTGTGTATTATTACGGTATTATCATCCTTCTTTGTTTGTGTTCACATAGAAACATGCACAAATATGAGCATGCATTGGCACATGCACACAAGCAGAGGCACACAAACACAGCAATACAAAAATAATAAAGGTATGAAACATCTCATGCATGCACACCCTGAAACACGTGTTTATGATTGTTAGGCCAGTAGTTTGCTGTGGAACAAACACAGGAACAGGATATTTACTGTGTTTCCTCAGCTGGTTTATTAGTTCACAATAGTATCTGCTAACAATATAGGCAGTGCATTGAAATTCAGCCTTGTGAGTATTTGGATTTCTTCAGTCAAAGTTTACTTTTTGGTCAGTCCTGCTGACTGTGTGTGCTGTTGGAAGAGTGACGGGAAAGGTGGAAACGTAAGTGGTTGTCACAGAATGGTGTGAGCCATTTGTGTTTCCATCCTCATTTCATCTTTTTATGGCTGTTTGGTGGTTCAGTCGTGCAACATAACTGCAGTAAAAACAACTACAACAGCTACATATACAATTGCAGTGTTCTCCAGCAATCTGATGCATTGGTATGATCAGTAATAATCCATTAACATACTATGTAATTATACATAAGAGATCTTTTTTTTAATATATTTGCATCCGTACAGTTTTCTAAGCCCATATAAATGAATTTAAATCCAGTGTTCAGACACAGTATGTGGTCCTTAACTTTAAATTCTCTTTCATTTTAGTCCTTATCTCAGTACGTCTCCTTCTCTCTGCCTTAATCGCTTACTCGCTCTAATCCCACCAAACGACAGACAGTCATATAAATCAACATGTTTATAGTGAAATGTTTCCAATTAAAGAGGACGTTCGTTAAGAAGCATCAACGGACACCGCTGGATCCTTAATTGCCTGGGATGCCAGTGTATGATGCATATTAATTACGTATTAACCTTACAGTCAAACACACACAAATGCACATTAGTGTGTATTGCATATTAATTACCTATTACCCTTTGTTCTGTGCATTAAGAGCTGCGTGGCATCAGAAAGACAGCTTGCCCAAGGGCAACACATACTCGTACACACGTACATTAATACCACCAACGCCGTCTATTCAGGTTGCATTCACAATGAGGAATGAGCCATTTCAGTCAGCCAGGCATGACCATAACTAATCTCACTGCAGGAAGTGTGTCTGTTAGTGTGTATACATATGTGTTTTCGGTTATTTGCGCATTTAAGATGGTTAAAGAATTAAAGCACCTCATCCGAATCCAGCTGCCTGCATGTCCCTCGCTATTGTTGTGGAAATACAAAAGGTGAGTTGGTCAAAAACAGACAGTAAATGCAATGTAAAATAAATGAAGTGAAAAAAAATCACTTAAAAATAGCACTTATTTTTTAATAAACCTTTAGTAATCAAGCTGCCATGTAAAGTTAATGTAGACCGCTTGCATGTTATGCAGTCCTATCTAGACAGTTGTACTGTGTCACGGTCGGGCGGATCACACACAGTGATTCGGCGTGCCCGTGTGGCGTGCTGGTTAGACCCAAGCGCGGCGAAGGCTAGCGGTGGGTTGCGTCTCTCTTTTAACCCCGGCCCCGTGATCAGCTGATCACAGCCGATCACCGGCTGACATACTGTGGATCTTAAGGCTGCCCCTCAGCTGTTTCTTGCTCTCAGATTCTAGACTGTGTTCTTAAATTTACTCTCTGTGGCTTTTTAAGCACTTAATCCTATTTCCAACCTCCAGTTTGCTTCTCTGACCTTCACAAACCTTTGCATTCAAATCCTTTAACACATAATTAAGTTAAGAGAGTGATATTGATATGTAGTCATGATATATGTTGTCAGCTGTACTCATACAATTCAAAAAACGCATCTATAGACTTAATTTCTCTGCATGTTCTTTGTTCATTTGCATGTAGAGCATGGGTAATCTATTTATCCTAAATGAAAATGGAAATGAAGTAGAATTAATGATAATAAATACCTTAACAAGTAGTAATTAGTCAACTAGAATTGACTTTTATTAAAGTGGCATCCAATGGATTTTTTTTTTCATGCCAGTTTGCACATTTTAATTGCAAATGTTTATATCATTTTCATAATCATTTACAACTTCCAGGGGAAAGACATTTCCATACATTAATTTAATTTAATCAGAGCGCATCATCTCGCCTTTGACGCCACACTGGGAGCAAAAGTCTATCAGTCTATCAAACGTGGAATAGGAAAAATATATCTATTTTTCAGCTAACAAATAGATTTATTTTGCATAAGCAGTAAATGTC
Source organism: Pundamilia nyererei (assembly GCF_000239375.1). Classification (NCBI taxonomy): domain Eukaryota; kingdom Metazoa; phylum Chordata; class Actinopteri; order Cichliformes; family Cichlidae; genus Pundamilia; species Pundamilia nyererei. Next base: position 1,783,829 of record NW_005187433.1, on the reverse strand, counting down.
AAAGTAACAATGATTTATTTGATTTTCATTATGGTAGAGTGGTTTAACTATTTCCCAAGAACAATTAGAGATCATATATGTGTGTATTCTCTTGAGTGACAGCTGGCCACAACGGTGGCCAACAGACAAATTAAGAAGAAAGAAAGAAAAAACCATCCAGAATGTCAAAACGAGTTGAACAGGAAATCCAAGTAGGGAGCCATCATAGTACCACACTGTGCCCACACCATACTGTTTGACTGACAGGTGATCTTTGGGGAGCGCCACATACACGCACACAAAGTTACAGACACGCACGCCTGATGATGAGAGCTTACCAAATCAAAAAGAGATGAAAAATAAATAAAGATAATCCATCATCTTGGCATTATACCTGAATGTAGTATCAGAAATTATTAAAGAAGTTTTTCTTTTCTTTTTTTTCATTTATTTATTTTCTGCTTTGACTCTACTCTCCAACACTCTACTTCACTGTTTGGGCACAAATATGCTTGTCTATGTATGTGAAATGAGCTGCCATCCCATTTTTATTGATTTGACCATGGGGGTTTGGAGGATGAAGCCAAGGAGAGCTAGAGACCAGACAATGGCAATAAATCTATATGCAACCACAAGTGTGTAGGTGTGTGTGTGGTAACAGGCTCACAAAAAGATTAGGTGTGTCCTACTGCCCTGGCTCGCACACCCATGTTGAGGGTAGTACATCATTGGCCTAACAAAGCACATTAAGTAAGGGAATAACCATCAGTACAGAAGCTGAAACATTAAAATGCTTCATGAAACAAAAATACACAAAAATGTATCTCATGGAATAACTTTCTTAAACACCTGAATGAAACAAGCCATACAAAGGCAGTTAAGCATAGAGAATGTCACCAGATGTAATCCTGTCCTGAAGCTTCATAAATGTGTCAAAAACATTATCTTGAGCCCCAACTTATAATTACAATATGTGAGGCATTCGAAATGCCAAACAGATTTTATAAAAGGCCTGTTTCCGTGTGTGTGTGTGCGCGCGCGCGCGTGCGTGCGTGCGTGTGTGTGTGTGCGAGAAGCAAAGGTGAGACTTAGAGTGATCCAGGGCAGAGGGAGAATTTTTCAGGCCTAATGTTCCATGACAACAGACCAAGGTTCCGTCAAGGTGAATCAGAGCCACTGCTGCCTAACGACTGAAACACACACACACACGCACACACACACACACACAGACATACACACAAACCATCCCACCAGTCTTCCTTTGTCTCGTCCTTTCTTCTCTTCTTTCTCCTTGTCTCATCCTTGTAAGCTTGGCTTTTCTCCTCCTATCATTTCCTTTTCTCACCTTATCTCTGTTTTTAACCATCGCGTATTGTTTCCGTTTCCTAGTTTTTGTCCTCCTGTCCTCCTACCTGAGGTTTAATTATGTAGTTCTTAATCATAGCTGTGATCTGAGTGGGCTTCACCATAACTGGGGAAACACCAGCTCCTAAATTTAGAGGACAAGTCTTTTTTTCCTCAATTCTCCCCCTTGTCCTGCTTAGTGATATAGAAATATGCCACTGACTTTGCAATAACTTATAGAACTCCACTTATCAGAACTTATCTGGATGACAACAGCCAACTCGTTAAGCTGGTTTGTGAGACTGTTGATGTATGAGTACCATTTAACATTCACAGTGCATCAGCATCCCGTCTACCTGCCCCACTTAGATCAGCCTGAGATCTGTCTGTGTGTGTGTTTGTGTGGAAGGAAAGTAAATTTTGCCTGTTTGTGTTCTTGTCATATTTGTTTGTAAATGCTGCACATATGGCACCGATATTGGGAAGCAGATGCAAGTCCAAACTTAATCAGGTGCTGGTTATAAATCATTGAACTGAAGATAATACAAGAAGGGAAATCCTTCAATGAGGAAAACTTTTTGATTAAACAGTGAAACATGAAAAGCAAGGTTATACTGGTTGACTAAAAGAAATAAGCCCCGGAGGGATATAAGAAGAAATCAGACTTCAAAAGAAACAATATAAGTGTGCCAAATGCTTCTTTTAATTTCAACTATGAAACTGCTGTATATCTCTGACGAGGAACCTCAAAACAACCGCAACCACCCAGGGAAAATTTCCTACCAGTGTGATGCTGACCTCCTTTTTTTTCAAAAGAAATAACCATGTCTTTTTCTCCCCCACTTTTTTTTGTATTTGTACCTCTCTCTGTGACCCCTTTTCTCCTTTCTATTTATATGTCCACTTTTATCATCTCCCTATCCACCCCCAAACATCCTCTCTCCTCCCTGTCTTTCAGTCTGCAAAGTGGGGTTTTACCGCTCGCTGCTGGAGTCTTTGGCCTGTAGTAAATGTCCACCTCACAGTGTGGCCAGACAGATGGGAGCCACTGCTTGCAGCTGTGAAGACGGATACTTTAAGCTAGACTCTGACCCTTCTAATATGGCGTGCACACGTGAGGATATAACCCCTTTATATTTGCTCATGCTCACTGTCAAGGCTTTTGTTTATCCAAATGCTTCTTTGTATTTCTAGCTGTATCTTCTTCTAAGCCCTTTTCATTTCCCTCAGGCCCTCCATCTGCTCCTCGTAATGCTATTTCTAATGTCAACGAGACCAGCGTCTTCTTGGAGTGGTCCATTCCTATGGATACAGGTGGCAGGAAGGATGTGCGCTATAACGTCATCTGTAGACAGGTCCTGCCAGACGGAAGGGGCTTGGAAGAGTGCGGTCCCAATGTACGTTTTCTGCCACGCCGCACTGGCCTGTCGAACACCTCAGTGATGGTGGCTGACCTGCAGTCACACACCAACTACAGCTTCTTATTGGAAGCCGTCAACGGAGTGTCAGACCTAGCCAAAGGCCATGCAAAGCAGTATGTGTCACTTAATGTGACAACCAATCAGGCAGGTATGTTCCGCCAGATTTGACTCATCATCACATTCACCATACCTGTCCACTCCTCCATTTGAACCTATCCTGAATTCTCCAGCAAAAGTCAAATGTTTTGTCATAACTGCTTCTTCTCCACGCTTATTTAAAATGCCACAGACCAACTGGCATGCCAGATTCATCGCATGACAATCTGGGTTTGATAACAAAGACACCAGATGATCAAATTATCACAGTATTTGTCCAACAAATCTGTTGCTGTATTAATTTTCACTTATGCATTATCCCTGCAGCGAAGGAGAGAACATGACACAGTGGACAGCCTTTTTTTGTTTTTGCATCCAGCTATGTCATCGAAAAAGCAGCTTGGTCCCCTCAATTAGGCGCATCAATGAGATTCACAGGAATCTGTGGCATAATGAAAGCTCTGTTATGTGTATGGGCTGTCGTGCGTGGCAGCAGGTGTTATTCTGCATGTCTATCAACAGTGATGGATCATGCTGATGCCATACAAGTTTACATTTGAATTTTAGGTTGGTGAGGGCTATGTTTGCTCAAGTGTGAACAAAAAAACAAAACCTAGCTGGTGTGATGTTCAGCATTCATCATTTTTGGGAGTATGCATTATATGTGATGCCAGAGCAGCTTAGCAGATCTTTGTAACCATGAAGTCAGCTTAAGCACCAAATGAAAACCACTAAAGTGGCCAAACACAAATTGGATAATGAAAGAGTCCAGCTACTTCACATAGCTGTAAATACTGGATGCTTTGTTAGCTTCCTTTTAAATGAAGATTAGGATTCACACTCCACTGGGAACCTATTTTTTATGGGTTAAGAGTTATGTGCTTTTGTTAGTTTTAGTTTTATTTGCTTGTAATGAAATGGGTAGCGCAAAGCATAATGCAATGAGAAAAATGAAAAATTACTACTCTCTTCCCCAAGGCTTCTGTCAGGAGAAAAGGCAAGAGGGGGGAAAAAAGCTATGTCGAAAGAATGTGTTTGTTCCATCCAAACAGATGGTTTACTGGCAGCCAAAGAATAGCAGTTATTATTAGTAGTATCAATGGGAGGAGCTGTACAAGTAATCAGGAAGGTACAGTTTGTGTTTAGGAGGACAGGAAAAAGAGCGAGGCAGATGGCTGTCTAACAGTCAAGACTACTGGCATTCCTCTAAATGTGTTGTCACTGTGGCTGTCAGCACACTGAGTGGATTACACCAGACTACACAACTCAAATGCAGTTTATTTCAGTTGTAGCTGGATTAAAGTTAGGCAGTCACTGGACCAAGTGGAGATTAGGGATTACGTTAGATTACACATGGCTGACAGAGTCACAGACCAATAAAGTCTGCTGTACTTTGGCTTGTATCTGGTACATGCTACTGTAAGTGAGGGTGTTTTTTTAACATTACCTTGAAAACAGAATCGTGTGAGCATACTGAGAGCAGCTTGGTGGTTAACAGTTCTAATTAGTACAAATATAAACAAGCATGCATGTACAACCTGGCCGTGCCATCTGAAATGCACTCTAAATGCCTTACTCTGTGTAAAAAAAATAGTAGAAAGTAGAAAATAGTAGATATAACACCTCTTTCCAGTGTTATTATTCAGCTAATTATTATCTAGATTCATTAGCCAACATAGCAACATCCTATTCTGAAAGGTGGCTCAAGCGTGAACTTGTGCTTTCCCAGCATGTGTAGGGTTTTCCATTTGAAGTAGTATTTAAAGGTGCTGGGAAAAATAAAAAAATGAGGAAACTAGTAGGCTAGTAAAGAGAGATGGCCCTAATGCTATAGATGTCACCAAGACTCACGTATACCATTAACTGTGCAAAGGTTATAACCCAATCTTCATTTAATATTTTTCTAAGGAAAAAAAGAAAAACGGTGCAGCAAATTATTGAAGCATGTGTAAACATACATAGAAATACAATATATTAGGCAAAAGGCAAGGCAGTTTTTCTTTTTAATGTCCTGGCTGAAATTCAACCCCATTCACTTTTATATTTCCCCCCTGACCTCCTTACATCTTAGACAAAGACGTGAACCAAAGATTTCATACAATCAGACCTGTTGCCACTGCATTTCAGTCCAATTCTTGTGTAATTTGGCATACCGCAGCCTTTTCCCCCTGTTTTCTATCCTTAAGTATAAGACCATTTCTGATGAGTGTCCAAAGACCTTCAGAAAGCCTAGGGAACTACTACACTACAATAAACATTACAAGAAAGGAAGAACTCTGCTTGGAAGCAAAAATATTAAAAAAAATAAAGAAAGAACTTTTGTCTTTTGATTGACAAGTAACAGGTCTGTGTTAGTGAAAGAATTTTAGTTTTAGGTAAGAATCCACTTAGAAAGCCATCTTTGTTTATGTAATACAGTTTATGATGCTAAACACTGTGAAACTGTGCTTTAAATATTGCATTTTGGATTCATTTACAACGTTTTTCAATGTCATGATAATGACACAGCCGCTTGTGTAATTGTGCTATGTCATTGTACTTGTGTAAAATAATAACAGCAGTGAATGTTGCCTGCAGCTGCTTTGGCTGATTTTATGTAGATTATATTGACTTAGGAGTGAAAACTTTCTAACATCTTCTAGATGTTGCATCTGCTTTTAAAACCAAAATTATTTGTGAATCATTTCACAACAAATGAACTTAAGAGTACTAAAGTTAGAAGTAAGTCCACCTCTAGGAATAAGAGATCCTTTTAGCCCAAGGATGTTTTTTGAATACAGCTCCTAGCTCTTTGTAGCAGTGTGCACCAGCCACTGTTTGTGTAATGCGACTCACAAAACCAACAAAGTGAGCACTTCAACTACTGGAAGGCTGTGTATCAAGTGACTAACATTATTTGGAACAATCATTTTCACAATAATCCTGAGGCAGTAATTGTAATGACTGATTTAAAATGTTCTGATCCATCTGCTCTTTAGTGACAGATGTAATTACTAAGTGAAAACCTCAATCAGCAGTTTAACCACCTGCATTTTTGTTGTGCTCGTATGTGACTGGTCTAGAGTGTGCTTCTGCTCTCTGACAGTAAAAACAAGGTACTGAGACAAAACTACTGCTAAGGCTTAGGCAGGGAGAGAGATAGAGTCAGAGGATCTGCTGTTTGATGTGTGAAAAGTGTCACACACGATAAGTTATCCGTGAAATAGGTGATTTCACAGTGTCCCTGCGAAACCCTGCTGAATAATAAAGTGTCGGTTGTTGGGAAGAGGAGATCAGGAGAGGTGAAAAATGGGAGAAATGTACGACAGAGAACGAGAGAACAACAGGGCAGAGGGGGCAAAATGTGGAGGGAAAATGATAGGATGCTTGTGATAAGGAAAGAAAAGGTTACAGCAAGAAGCTGTAACAGCAGGAAAGATAAGCAGAGGACGGAAGTAAAGAGACAATAGTGAGAGTCTGGACATTAACTGCTTGTATACATTCAAAAATACAAAGAGCACTGTTGGAGCATGGAAGCCCACATATTTTTCACTGCTTTGATGTTCCTTGACACACTGGTATATACATTTGATAAGGTGGCTTGCTAGCACCTGCCTTTATGAGGTAGAAATTAATTTTGAAAAGAAAAGTAAGCCACCAAAATGCTCATACAAGTTTCCCTGCAACCCAGTGATTGTTTCCCATATGTTACATTTTAAGCTCTGTATTTGCTCAGACATTGATGAATGTTTGAGTGGAAACAATTAGCATATTGCTCTTTCTACACACTCAAAAAGGAAGCTTTGAAATCTAAATAGTTTCTTTTTTTATTTAATAAGCACAAGTTTTACAGCTTTGTTTTATTAGGATAGCTCTGTCTGTTTTAAAATATCTTATTTCAGGTTATTTGTTCCTGCTGTAGGCACATTGAGTGCCACTTGCACAGTAAATGCTCCCAAATACGTTTTTTCTGCTATTGGCTATTAATCAAATGTACCATGATACATTAGCTTGCGTGTGGTAAAAATGTGCTGCCTGCCACTGCAGCTATTTATTTTACTTTGATGTGGAGCGTGCAATACTGTGCAAAAGTCTTGAACCACCTTTCATTTCTTTAGATGTTTCTAACAGGGAGACAGACTTCCCATTCAGTCCTTGTGCATGACTATTTTCATATGAATATCGTTTTTGTTTGTAAGCCACTTACACTGACCTATGAGTCATTCAATTATCAAAAGGCACCCAACTCAAGGAATGAGCCAGTGCGTTTTCTCTACACATAACTTTAAATTGTATCTTTAATCACTTTGTTCCGAACACTTTGTTGCAAAAACACATCATTTGTTTCTATTTCTTTAGTTGAAACTATGATTAATGCCATAGATCACACTGTTTGACAGGTATAACATAGTATTTCTTCACCCAACATTGTGGCTCCCAACAATCCCAACACTATCTTAGCAAAGAGGTTATATTGTTGGTAGCATTGCATTCTTTCTGTCTGTATACATGATAGCTCAAAAAGTACTAAAGGAATTTAGATAAAAGATTTGTAGGGTTGTAGAGTGTGTTTATTTTAACAATCCATTCAAATTGGCTAACATCCACCAAGGTCGTGAAGGTTAACTCAAGGATTTAGTGGTTTAAAAGGAACAAAAAGCCTTCTAACATATAACTTAGGAAACTGAATCTTATAAGTGTGGTGTGTATTGTCAAAATATAGAAAGGCACCAATAGCTCAGTTGTTTGTGCATTAATTTTCATTTACGTCCTCTAATTAAAAAAAAAAACCCATTTATATCCTAATTAATCCAGCAACAATAAATAAATGTTATAAAATAAAGGGAGAGTGATGGGAATGGTACAAATGCAAATTCTGTAAATACACCAAATTGGAGCAGTTTATGGTCACAGCATTAAATCTCCAAGCCACAATTTAAATATTCCAGCTATTATATTTTTTTGTCAATATTGATGTGCTGATAGGGAAGTGGATTGTGGCAAGATGCTGGATTGGTGCAAAGCCACTAATCGAATGTATTGCATCAAAAGAAAAGGCAGATTAAAGTTTTAAAGTTCCTCGCAAAATAGATGATAGCAGTTTTTGTACTTTGCAACCCTAGTGAAGACATCTCTGTCCCCTATCTCCAATTCATTCTGTCTCAATCTATCTATCAGTCATTCCGAGAGGGTAGTTATAAGATAAAAACGAGATCGTTGAAAGCCGGTATTGATTTTGGTGATGTGCAGACAGATAGTGGTCTGGGAGATTTATGTTTAGCACTGTGATAATGTTGCTTTTATTTGTTACATTGGATAGCTGTATTCCTCCAGTGAATGGGTTTTACCTTTTCTAAACTCACTCTTTGTAGAAAAAAAAAGTATCAGACGGATAGCAAATAGAGCATTACCAGCCACCAGGCATAAACACCAGGAGTTCATCTTCATTTGCGTTTTCATTGGCATACTGTACGTGCTCATTAGCAGTTATAACACGCAGTGGAAGTGTTTAAAGCTAGAAGTGTCATTACACTGTTTACCCCGTTGTTAAAATAAAAGTGTTGCTGGGTCCCGTCTACACTCTTTCAACATGTCTCCTCCTCGTCTTTCATTTTTCACTTTTTTTTGCCTCTTGCATTCCCTCCTCCTCCCCGTCTCTCTCTTTTATTATCTCTCCTTCTGTCTCAATTGAAAATCTGGGTTTTAAAGCACTTGTTTGAGTGTGACTGCTCAGTGCTATTTTAGTATATACAGATATTGTATATATCTGTATTTGATGATAAGGAAGAGACAGAACCAAGTGAGCCAAAAAGTGTTTAATCGCTGTGTTTGCCGCAGACCAACATTTCCTGTTTTTATGTGTGCTTCAAATGTAAACCGACTTTGCATTAAGTAAAGCAACAACTCAGTGAAAGCATGTAAAGTAGCTTGCACATACTTCCAACTAACTAAAATAGGAATGGCTATAGTTTGGATTATAGTCTAGAAAAAGTCAACAGTTTTAGTTTGTCTAAATTGACAGAAAAATTATTTTTTAAGAATTACGAGTTTGCTACCTTGTCGTGGTGGAGGCATTTGTGTGTCCCAGTAATCTCAGGGGCTATGTTGACAAGGGGCTTTCATCCCCTGGTAGGCTCTCCCATGGGAAATCAGTCCTGGGTGAGGGACCAGAAAAAGAGTCATTCAAAAATCCCTATGATTGAAAGATCTAGGAAACAGTTCACCCTGGCTGGGATAGGGTTACCGAGGCCTGCCCTGGAGCCCTGGAGCCAGGTCCATTAAGGGTGCCCAACGGTGAGTGCCTGGTGCCTGGGCCTTAGTCCATGGGGCGCGGCGAGGCACAACCCGAAAAAGAGACATGGGTCCACCCTCTTGTAGGCTCACCACCCGGATGAGCCACTTACAGTGGGGCAAAAAAGTATTTAGTCAGCCACCGATTGTGCAAGTTCCCCCACCTAA
>NW_005187433.1:1770637-1773338 GCF_000239375.1 Pundamilia nyererei | reverse complement strand
GGTGCAAATTACTGACCTCTGTCATCATTTTAAGTGGGGGAACTTGCACAATCGGTGGCTGACTAAATACTTTTTTGCCCCACTGTATGTGCCAAATGACAATACAGAGTACCCAGCCATCTTGGAGTCCCTCGGTGGGGTACTTGAGGGTACTCCCCCTGTGGACTCTGTCGCCTTATTGGGAGACTTCAAAGCTCATGTGGGCAATGACAGTGAGACCTGGAGTGGCGTGATTGGGAGGAACAGGTTTCTGACAAGGATGTCTCCTAGATGCCTCCTGGGTATGGTGTTCCGGGCATGTCCCGCTGTGAGTAGGCCCCGGGGCAGACCCAGGAAATGCTGGAGAGATTATATCTCTCAGCTGGCCTGGGAACGTCTTGGTGTTCCCCCAGACAAGCTGGAGGAGGTGGCTAAAGAGAGGGAGGTCTGGGCTTCTCTGCTGAGGCTGCTTCCACCACGACCCTGCCACAGATAAGTGGAAGAAAATGGAAGGATGGATGGATTATGATTTAGGTAATTTTTTGACTAAATAAAGATTTTAAAGTCATTAAAGGAACATAACCTCTATAATTAGTGTCCTTATTGTTTCTTTGTGAAAAATAATGTTTGACAACATTTTTGATGACCATTTTGAGACAAAATCCCTACTTCAAATCTAAGAATGATTTATATAACCCTAAAAATCACTAGCTTTGGTAAAAGGCTGTACCCTCTTTACAAATCCTTTTCAAAACATTTGATTAAATATAGAATGGAAAACTGCATCCATTTTTGGAGGGTGTAAACTTAGATTTTGGTGTATTGTTACCCATAAAGCTGCTGGGAAAATAAACCCTCTCTCTCATCATTGAATCCAGGCTTTATACCATTTAAGCATTGAGTGTGTGTATGTGTGTGAGTTTCGGTCTCTGGTTTCAGGCTTTTAAGATATTCCAGATAACACTTCTGTGCAACCATCCACTCAAGATACAGTTACTGTGTTTGTAGCGATGATTTATTCTCTGTGGACTTCTGCTGAGGCCATTGAAACCTAAACGGTGTTTAGCATTTGCAGTAGCCACACATTCACATGCACATCCACGCGCATCAACATTCACACACACACAGGCTATAGGGATGTTGCCTGAGGGAGCATTTTGCCTAGTTAAAAGCTCTTTATGTGTCAGAGACTCTCCAATTGTCCCTCTGAGAGATGAACCAATAGATCAGGTTACACCAGGATGGCTTTGCAATTGATGTAAACTTGCAGAACAAAGCTCACTTCAAACCTGAAAGGATAAATGACAGAAAAAAGACATAAATGGAAATATAAGCTTTAAAGAAATACAAAGAAAAGAACGAAATACACAAATATCTTGTGCATAAAAGTGACACATTTATGTCGTTATTTTGTTGTTTGTGTTGATTCTACATTAGAAGAGTTTTACAGTGTATTTCGTAACCTTTAATGTGTGCCAAATTTGGTACACTAGACACTCAAATGTGAAGACTTAAACAGTTGAATTCATATGCTTCTCTGGCAGCACATGCTCAGCCAGCAGCAAGACATAAAGGGATGGTTTAATTAGACACAGGTGCACCTTGTTGCCAAATTGCAAACATGCTTCTGAGGCAGAGCTGCTTGGTAACCAAAAATAACACTTTTTGAGCTGGAGCTTGACAGACAAAAGCAAACAACCTCAGAGAGGAGCCTAAATTCCAAACATGAAACTCATAAGAAAAAACATGGCAAATTATGTCTTTGAAAGAAATCACCAAACAGCAAAGATAGATATCCGTTACTGTGTAAGTTGTTACATGAAAAACCTCTTCCTATTGTCGCCATATTTAAAATCCTCTTTAGGTTTTTTAATCTACAGTTAAATTTTTCATGATTTACAGCAATCACAGCATGCATGACAATTAGTTATGTGCATGTAAACATCAAAGGATGAGGTGTCCTCAAAAGAATGATGTCTTGTGAATGCTGATGGGATCCAGCAGATTTTACAACATTGGCACACTTTGCCACGTGCCTTTGTGCCACTGTTTATTAGAGTTTTATGCCTGTGTTATTTAGTTTTAATAATGTGAAATGCAGTGAGAAGTGCAATGGGTTGCATCATATTTAACTGCTGGATTGTGCTATTTATGTTGATACTTCAAACCGTACTATTTTCTTTGAATCTTTGTTTCTGCAGCACCGTCCCCTGTGAGTGTGGTGAGGAAAGGTCATACAGGGAAGAGCAGCATTGCCCTTTCTTGGGCAGAGCCTGATCGTCCCAACGGCATCATCCTAGAGTATGAGATCAAGTATTTTGAAAAGGTAAAAATCTTTTCACAAAGCTGTGTACCTTTGTCTACTGCCCTTGGGCCAGCTGTGTTTTCCTAGTACCTCCCTGAACCTCTCGTACAGTAGAGGTTTCAGTTTTAAAAGCACTGGTTTTCCAGTTTAGTGTTTTAATGTATACAGTTTTGAACAATATGTACTATGAAATTAAATGTACTATACAACAGAAAACTCATTTGTAGGGCTATTCTTGTTCAAGCTTTTGCTTTTAGTTGTACAATAGATATCATATTGACTTTAGTCCACAGACACACACACATCATATAAACATTTCTGTTGATAAATGTCATTTTCAAAGTACATAGCTAGTGACACTGGTTGTATCTGGCCTTTTTTAAGAGTATATATATATATATATATGTATATGTATAT